>NW_020924895.1:134327-272768 GCF_003984885.1 Neopelma chrysocephalum
CGCAGGGACGCGGCGCCGGGCGCCTCCCGCCCCGCCGCCGCCCCGCTGCGGCGGGAGAGGCGCCGCGCCCCGGAGCCCGCCCCGAGCCGGGCTCTGCGGGGCCCCGGGGGACCGGCCTCGCCTTGTCCGTGACCTGTCTTGGCGCTCCGGGGGTGCCCGCGGCGAGGCCCCGCTCCGCCCGGGCGCTGCCGCCGCGGCGGGCGAACAAAGGACCGGGGCCGGAGCGGGGCCGGCGCGGCCGAGGGAGCGCCCCCGGAGCGCCCGGGCTGGGCGGGCCAGCTGCGGGCCCTGGCTTTGGTCCTGTCCCCGGTCTTGTCCCCGCTGTGCCGTCTGTGTGTCACTGCCCCGCTGTTCTGGCCCGCCCGCCGCTCTCGGCCCCGTTTCTGACCCGAAACTTGTATTTCCGCCTGGTTGTTTTTCTCTGTTTTTAAGCAGTGCTTGAGTCTCGAGAGACAAAATTCCACCGGCGAAGTCGAGGATGATACAGTATAAACCTAATTGGTTGCTATATCCATTCCTGGAGGTGTTCAAGGCCATCTTGGATGGGGCGCTGAGCAACCTGGTCTATCTGAAAGATGTCTCTGCCCACGGCAGGAGAGTTGGAACAAGATTATCTTCAGTGCCCCCTTTCAACCCAAACCATTCTATGATTCTATGATTTTATGCTAAGAATTACTTTATCCTGGTTTAATGTTTGGAAGTTGGTCCAAAAACGTCTTCAGGTTACACTGTCACTCAAAGAGCAACCAAAATATAGTGGACGTTTAACTGGGTTTGCAGTTACTCTGTAACCTGAGCAGGGACTGTAACGCAGCCACAAAACTTTGTATTTCTGTAGCAGCTGATTTGGTGGTTAGTTCTTTCGAACGACCTGGTTTGGTTTTGTGGCAGGTTTGGGGGTTTTTTCCCCCCTCTAAAAAAAAATGCCAAGGAAGTGCTCATTTATGAAACTGCAGTACAGTTGACTGTTGAAGAGAAACAGAGATTTTCAGACATTTGATGTATGAGAGACCAGAGCTGACTGAAGCTCAGATGGTGATGAGTAAGTTCCTGGGGAATGACAGGTTAGGTTTCTCTGTGAAAGTCAAAAAGGATGAGCAAGGGAAATTCACTAATTGTTAAGAGGTGAGCAAGTGGCCTGGACAGTACAGAAGGCAAGGTTTTGGGGAAGAGTATGCCCCAGTGCTTCATACAAGTCTGGAATAAGTAACTGAGTTTCACATTCCTGCCAATTTTTGCATCTTTTTTATGGTTGGCCACTTGTCTTGCTTTTGGTTTTCCATGCTTTCTCTTTCAGATGTTGGGAATGAAAGTCCCAACATGAGGAATTCGATGTGTGTCAATACTGGCAAAGAAAGGCTGAGTGAGAGGCTCAGTCTTTATAATCTGCCGTCCTAAAGCTGTACCTATCCAGTGGAGTCTGGTCCTCTCTGTAGTAATGGTCCACGCAGGTCCCTTTACAATTCTCAGCTTTGCAACCTCTCAGATACTGAGCTGTTGAAGAAACTAGCCTTATCATTTGTGGTCAGCAGAAATAGTAAATCCTCTTAAACAGCTTTAGATTTGGTCAACATGATTCTGAGATGAATGTGTGAAGTTATGGGTTATTTTTACAGTTTCGTCATTTTTTATGTGAATGTGGCTTTGAAACAGACTCAGTGAAAAAAAATGGTGATTTCAGAGAGATGATTTCAGTTTATTCCAGGATACATGAAACTTGCAAAAGAGGCAATGAAGTTTTTTGTTCCTCAGTGGAGCTGAGTGTTTATAAACAAGATGGCTTTTTTCTTTTCTTTTTTCTTTTTTCCTGGCCTTCTCTCAAATCCCATAATGATTCTTGGGAAACCGTTCATTTAGATGGGAGAGTAGAGCTGTCTTAATAGCAGTTTATGCGTATCTGGGATGGCCAGCCTTTTCCCATTATACCAGAGAAGCTGGCTGCTTCTGAAAACTGGTTTAGCCTCCCAGGTTGCTTGTTTAACATTCATACAGACGTACCTAAACAGGTTTGTCTGTGTTTTGAATAGATAAGGCTTTCCACACGTCTGAGAACCTGCTTAACCTAAACTGGATGTTTGCTCAGATGGATATAGGGTGAGATGAAAGTGTTCCTCCCTCTGCCAACTCATGATTTTAATGAAGGAGAATATCGCTCAGGCCTTTTACCTTGCATGCCTGCGATTCCTATTCTGGTATGTTTAAGCTGGAGCAGACTACTTATCTATGAATATGTTTTGGTTTATTTTTAAATATATTGCCAATGCTCATTTTTGTCATTATGCTCTAACTCAGGGTATAATTCTCTTTTTTTTTTTCACCTCTCTTACAGTATCATCAAATGGGTTCATAAATAATTTTTGTTCAGGATTTTAAACAGCTGGATGAGCTTTGGCTTTCTACCACTTTAGCAGGTGACCATGATGTTATTTTGAGGCAGCCAGGGTAGTGGTGACTTGAGCAAAACTGAACGGAGGACCAGAGGACTGGAGGCCAAGTGCTGACTTCTCCAAGTTGATATTTACACTTCAGCAGTGTTTCCAACCTACTGTAATTGCAAAACTATTACTCTACCAAAAATCTCCCGGAAACCTCTTCAGAGACTCTTCTGTGTGCTATGGGATTGTTATCCAAGATGCACTTCAGCCAGGGCAGTTTAGAAAAATGTGGCTGTAAGGTAAAGCTACAATAATATTAAAATTGTTTCAGTGTATCTAATAGAGATTCACGACGTCTTTTTTCGTTTAAAACTTAAGAATGGTCCACATATAAACACATGGGTTTTTCTGTTGGTTTTGTTTTTGTTTTGTTTTTTTTTTTTCTTTTTGTGTAGTGTCAGGACTGCTTGCAACTCAGATACATAGTTAAGGCATTTTCTTAAAACATGGAGGGCTGTCACATGTGCCTGTGGCAGTTACACTTTAAAATGTCTTTCTGAAATCAGTGTGATGGCTACAGGCTTTTTTAACTTAGAACTAAGATGTGATACTGAAAAGATTGCTTAGCATTGGTATGTAAACAGTAGGATTCCTCAATGAGGTCACTGCTGAGTGGTTATGAGTAGCAAATTGCTGTGAAAGTGTCATGAAACTTCTTTCATTGTGATGAATATCTCTTATTTTGCTATGTGCTGCCTCCACCGAGCTGTGTCTTGCCTGCTTTCTTTTTTTTTTCAAACCCTCAAGGCCGAATATAGTTTCTGTTAAAACTTCTGTGATAAGTGAGAACTTTGTAAACACTGCAAGGCCCCTGCTTTGGCACCTTCTGTTTTAGAAGCACTTCGGCCACTTATGTGATATGAGTCCTTTGACCTTTCTTCCTTTTTAGCTGAAAAATCTCTTCAGTACAGTGTGTCTCTGTCTTCTGTGTGGTGGCCTATCCCCAGCTGGAAGGATTTGTCTGTGTTGGTATGAAATATAGAGACCATGCGAGCAAGTGGTGAAACAGATTTTGATTCCTCAAGAAGGCTGCTTTTAAATGCTTGATAGGCACCCTTTTCAAAGATAATCAAACTGCTGGAATTTACTGGGAAAGCTGTTTTCTCCTACTGTCCAGTTATGTTCTGTTTAGATTATGTGGTTCTTGATCCTGTGCATCTACGTTTTTAAGTACTCTTCTGGTTTCTTGTAGATGCCAAGATCGTAGGCGACTTGCTAAGCCTGTTTAAATTCTTTCTTCTTCCAATCCTTGATCACTGACCACAAAGTTGTAGGGTTTCATTTTCTTTTGATGATAGAATTGCATCAGCATCTCTAACCTCTTGAAAAAAGATCAGATTTCAGGAGTGTTCGATTGTGCTCATGATGACAGCGAGTCAAGAAGACAGTTCTGTTTGAATTATGTTGCTGTTTAGATAGAAGCAAAAAAACACCCTGAGCTTGTCAGCAGTCATGGATTATGGGTTGAGGAACCTGGCAGATCACAGCCCCTGTAACTGATATGAAGGACCAGTAGACTGAGCAACCTTTTTTTTATTTTTTATGACCTCTCACTAATATGGTAAAGAATTTATTGCTCCACCCTTTAAAGGGATAGCTGTCTGAGACAGTGATATTCTGAGTGTAACATTTGCAGTGCTTGAAGGAGCTGGAGTGTCTAGCACCATTGTTAGGTTATAGGGATTTTTTTAACCTATTGCCAAGAGGTCAAGCAGAAGCAGAGGAACTTCTCTTCAAGATTACATTGTAAAGCAGGTGATAGGAAACTGCTAACATATGAATACAATAATTAAAGATAATTAAGATAAAGTTTGCATATGTTGCTCCCTATTCCCCCATCTTTTAAAAGGCAACAAGAGGAAGGAAGACTGAAGACAGAATTTGGACATGCAGGTATTTTTTGTCATATGCATTTTGACACAGTGTTAGATTTTCATTCTTTGGGGCCTTGTCCCAAATTCTGCCTTTTTTCAATTTTCTGCTTTCTGAAGAGCTGTTCTGTATGGTGATACATTTATAGCGATTGCAAGTTCTCTGGAGAAATAAACATTTAGCTATGACTTAGTATGTGCTCAATTTCAGCTCCCAGTTCTGCCCCCTCATTTTTTGGTGAGGGGTTGCCTAGAGAAGAAACAGACTTTGCTGCTAGGAACTGTGAACCTTAAACAGTGTAAAGGAAACAACTTTTCAGTTATCTTGTTAATCTTGAGGTGGGAGGTGCAGAGAGAAATCTGTTTCTATCTTTTCTGAAATACTTAAGCAGTTATTTCAGAGAGATGAAGTCAAGCTGTGAATTTTGCACAATTGTCTGTGTTAACTGTGAGGCCATTTTTTGAGGACCTTGAACTGTAAGATAGTGTTCTGTTATTTTATTCTTCCTTGACCATCAGAAATTTTTGCTGCAGTGTGTTTGACTTTTATAAAGCAAATCCGACTTGCAAGTTGAGTCTTGGGCCTATCCTCCCTCCCCTGCCCTTGCTGCTCTCTGCTTTCTTGCCTGACTCTTGAGTACTGTGATTATTTAGAAAGACTTGCCTAGATTCGGTTGGCTAAGTGCCTCCAGCTTCAGAGCCTAAGTCTGGGGTTGTTTAATCAATTTAATTTGCAAGTCCTAGTGATTAATTAAAAAAAACAAACAACAAACAACGAGGTTATTTGCCACACGACAAACTACACTAGCACAAGGTTAAGGCAGGAATGCATGGCTGGAAGTGAGGGGAAGAGGGTAGTAATGTCCTTGTGGCTTTTGTTGCCAACAGGCTGGTAGGTCCTGCCACACAGGAAAGGGAAAGGGATTAACTCCTTCCCCAAACTGCTGGTAGTGGTTTCCCGCCCTGCAGAGCACGCATATGTTGTTTTTCTTGTTCCCTTACTTTGCCATACGTGACTAAAGTCATTCCTGTGAGTTACTTAATACTTCTAATTCAGGGCAGGGAACAAAGAGACAACATGGAAAAGAGGAGAAGGTGGAGGGAAAAACTCTCTACAGTTAAAGGCGGGGGAGTCCGGCCAGCACTCCAGTCCTGCTTGTGGCAGGCAAAAGCTTCTGAATGAATACAAAGCTGGAGTTGTGTTTCAGTGGACTAGCTGGGGCCGCAGAGGGATGGGAACTTTTCAAAGGGGGCACACAGGAAATGTTTTTGAGTGGTGCAGGTAGTGGAGCAAGTATTGCACAAGAAGATGCATTGTGAATCTGGTGATAATGCGCTTCAGCCCTTGAATTCTTAACGCTCTTTCATGCTGTTTAGCTGCGAGCTTCTTTGCAACTGTATACTACACTGAAAGTGAAGTGCTTTGTGTCCTCTGTGGAAGTCCTGTTGACTATTTGGAGCTAAATCTTTCAGAGTAGCTAAGATATTTAAACTAAACAACAAGTGCATATTTATGGCCCATATGATTTATGTCTTGGGGACAATAGATCTGGGAAATGAGCATCTGTGTTTTATTCATTGCAGAGTTGCAAAGCAGTAAATGAGTTACAGCCTTTTCTACATTCCAGGATTACATAAGATAAACCTTTGAGTGAACTTGTTTGCCATGGCAGCAAGGTATCTATAGTTTTACTTCAATATAAGTAGAAGAAAGTGTGTGATTAACTGCAACAGACTTTATATGGGGAGTTTTTTGGTGGTGGTTTTTTTTTTTTGGTTAGGGTTTTTTTGAGTTTTTATTAATTCTACCACCCCTTTTGTGGCTAGGGAAGAAACAAAAAACAGAACACAAACAGCAGGACTTGATCACTCTGGCACGGTTTAGATGATTTTATTTTATGGACCATGTCAGAAGATGGCTGCCTTTTTACATGGTGGCTAATACCTTTTTTAAGGAATCATGGAATTTGGTCTGAAAAATCTTGTTCTGCTTTCCTACACAGTCTCCATGAAGTTCAGGAAAATGTCTGTTGAAATACAAATAAGGAAAAGGAGAAGACTTTAACTGCAAGATATGCTGTTTTTAGTGGTGTGCTATACACTTGTGTTACCAGTTCTAGAATCTGTTAAGTCTGAAATTTCTTATCCTGATGAAAACTTAGTGCCACCTCTTTCTGGGAGAGATCTGAATCCTATCTTTTAGCTGCTAAATCTTTCTTACTCTTGTGATCCTATGAGAGCCTGTGTTTCCACACTGATTAGGAAGTTTATGCAGATGATATTTAAGTAGAACTTGGTGCTTTGGGATTCATCTTCTGTGCCTTTGGGGTAGAGTTCTTTTATTTCACCTGTCAATAGAGACAGCATTTCTCTTCTGAATTATAGCTGCAAGAGGGTGGCGTTGTGGGATTTAAATAGTTGTTATTCTTCTTTATTTTGCAAGGGGAAAAGTGTCATTTATGTTGACTTTTCTTTTTTTTTTTCATGTGTTGTTATTGTTTAAGTAATATTAGAAACATGTATAAATTTGGAAAGTTTCTCTGGCTTGCCACTAACCAAGAAGTTAATGAACTTTTTGGGCTTATGCCATCACATAGAAACTGTGCCCTGCTGCCTGTCATTTATTTTAGTATGGATCAATTTGGGCACATTTTCCTGGTGCTATGCAGGTTTCTAGTAGTCTGGCAGTCTTCATTCAGAATGAAAAGAATTTCGCTCTTCTGTTCATTGAGCACTGTTCTGTTATTTGCATTGAACACCTACTTTTAGAGGACAATTTCATTATTCTCCTTTGGTGAAACTTCATGCATCCCAACTCTATTTGTTGGATTATCATCTAGGTTTCTGTGAGTGAGAATACTGAAGACAGAAGATATGCTGCTCCCATGTTTAATGTTACATCATTTTAAGTGTGTTATTTCGTCATCTCTGGGTAGTAGAGATGGAAATTTTTGTACTCTGATTAGCAGAGGAGACTGGTGGTTCCCGTAAACCCTACCATTTGTGATTTTTCTTTTTTTCCATGAGAAGATGTTCCTAGTCTTAAAAGGCTCTTTTGGGGCTTTCTAAAATTCATTGGTGCTTGGTGGAGGGTGAATGTATGTATCCTACAAATGTAGGTGCATTGAGGTAATGTTATGCAATTTTACACTTTATTAGTAGCTTGTATTTTGTGAGCAGAAGAGAAAGCATCAATTGGTAAATACTTCTTTCAACTAAAACATGATGAAGTAGATGGAAGCTTGGAAAGAACTGTTGATTTATGGTGCTCTGTTAGGCCTTCTTATTAGGTATTTTATTTTCATTCTATCTTCATTACAAATGCTGTGTAGAATTCTTTTTCATCAGCTGGCTCCTCTGGCTCTCAACTGAAAACAGGAATATATTCGTTTTCACCCCAGGAGTTGGTAGGTTAGCTTGTCTTCTCATGAATGTTTCTGAAACGGTTAAACCGAACACCGTTCAGACTTGAGACTCTGTTCATTGTATCGTAATAATTTGTCATACTTGAACACTCCAGTTAGCAGCAATTTAGTGGCAATGCCAAGATAGTGCAGTAGCAACTGGCTTATGCTGTCATTGCTCTCTCATCTCTCAAGTCCTTTAGTAAGTAACCTTTAGTTAAGGTATATCTTCTGCTTTCTGCACTGTGTTTCTGCAAGGGAAATATTTAATCTTTTAAAAATTTGCACTTAGAATGAAGTGTTTTGATTGAGGTCTTTCATGGGTTTTACCAGTTTAGATATTTGGGGTTAAACACAGTATACATAAAAAGAAGGAAATTAATAAAAAATTAACATTCAAGTCCTTCCCCCAAAAGTATCCCCTGCCTGGCCAGTAATGTAATAACCTTGCCATTTCATTGCTTGGCTAATTGAGTGCCTACCGTTACAGCTGGATTGCAGAGTATCTCTTGAGGTTTTAATAATAGAAGTCTGAAAACCTAAAAATCAGTGGAAACATCCAGAAATTCAAATCCTGGAATAAAACTGTTGCTTATTAGAAATCTGTTTCCCCATTGTTTGTCTCATGCAGTCTGCTGTTGTCTTGGAAAGCATGAAAAAATATCTTATGCCGTGACTATCCAAGCAGAAGATAGAAGTGCTACCAACTATGAGGAGAAAAATGGGTGAAGAAAGATTAAAGTTATCTAGAAGCTCGGGATCTGGTTATAGGATAGGTGTCAAATTCTCATTTGAAAGGTGTGTCTTAATACAAGAATTCAGCATCTGAAGGACAACTGTGTGTGAAGAACATAATTAGCTTGCCATTGTGGAAAGAACTTATGTTCTGGTTTCCTCCAGGTATTGAAGCTGAGTAAAAATTGTTTTAGTGAGATTGTTGCAGATCTTGTAGGTAATATGGGGTGACTGTACAAGGACAGAAGTATCCAACCCTCCTTTATCTTCTCTGCCAGTTTGCTCTTTCAAGTGTTCTCGCTAATGGTCTGAGTAGCGTTATGCATCCAACCCAGTGAGGCTGGTTCCTTTCTTGTCTCCTTTCACACCCACTTCTCCCTGTCTTATCTGTGTGATCTGTATCTTCTGTGGTGACAGGGTATTGTTCTAGGCTCTACCTGGCAGCTAGCTCTAAGCTTGCATAGTCAGTTCCAAAACCATAGGAAAATAGTGGATAAATAATTCTAAACTGTCATTGACATGGTTTAACCCTGGCTGGCAATTAAGTATCACATGGGTGCTCTCTTATTCCCCCCCTGCTCCTGGGCCAGTTGGGAGGAGAATTGGAAAGAAAAGGTAAGCCTTGCAGATTTATATAAGAACAATTTAATAATTGGAAAAAAACCCACCACCACTCTGATAAATAACTAAATGGAAACTGGGTGTTACCATTTGTTGTGTTTGTGCATAAGGTAACCAGTCACACAGTGTTTTATCTGCTAAGAACCACTAAAAATGATTCCAGGTGTTATTTCAAAAGAATACTTAAAAGGTTTATTATGCAACTGCATCAGTAATAAAAACCAAACTGTGTATATAATCACTGTGCAAAGAGCAGGTCTTTCGTTATCTCTTAGTGATGAGAAGGGAAAGGAGAATTTTTGTTTTTCTTTGATGTAGAAGGGGGTTGCTTTGTTTGTTTGTTTTTTACTTTTTCTTTTTCTTCCTCTCAAGTTACAGGGAATGCTGGATTCCCCATCACAAGTTTTATCCCGGTTTTCTCCTACTGTCTGACAACTGAGTGTTTGTCTGGTTGTCTGACCTTCATATCAAAAGCATTTTTCATGGAATACATTTTTGCATCCTATCCTTAGTAGATAACAAATCCTTACTAGTCATATATGTAATTGGGAACTGTAACTCAGATTTTTCTAAGGTATTGTCTCTTCCTGAAGCAATTATTTAGTCCCCGGTGATAACTACCTTTGCATTCAAAGAGTTACTTGCTACTCCTTCTTTTAAGGTTTATATAAAAATGCTCAAGTTTGTGTCTATGTGGATCAGAGATCTGGATTAATATCTAATAAAATTAACTAAAAGAATCCTTAGTTGATGAAAAGGTGTGAAGGCCTATTAGAGGTAGTGACTGAGCCAAGTGGTTGGGCTTTTTTCCTCCCTTTTTTTTTCCAAGTCTTTTCTTATAGAATCATAGAATGGTTTGTGTTGTAGGGGACCTTTAAAAGTCAAATAGTCCAATCCCCCTTGCCTTGAGTAGGGACCTAATGAACTAGATCAGGTTGCTCAGAGCCCAGTCCAACCTTACCAGGGAAGGGTCATCTACCGTCTCTCTGAGCAACCTGCTTTAGTGTTTCACTACCCTCATCATAAAATAATTCTTCCTTATATCTAGCCTGGGTCTATGCTCTTTCAGTTTAAAACCATTATCCCTTGTCCTGTCTCTACAGGCTCTATTAAAAAGTCTGTCCCCACCTTTCCTTTAAGTACTGAAAGGCCACAGTGAGGGATCCCTGGAGCCTTCTCCACTCCAGGCTGAACAATCCTGACTCTTTCCTCGTAGGAGGAAAGTCCTCTGAGCATTTTTGTCGCTCTCCTAGGACCTGCTCCAACAGGTCCATGTCTTTCTTGTGCTAAGGGTGGTGAGGTTTTATGAGAGTAGACTAGAGGGGGAGAATCACTGCTGGTCAGAGTTCTTTTGATGAGCCAACCAGGATATGGTTGGCGTGTTGCTGGGTCATGTCCAGCCTCTCACCCACCAGCATCCCCAAGTCCTTCTCTGCAGGGCTACTCTTGATCCATGCATCCCCCAGCCTGTGCTGATAACAGGGGTTGCCCTGACCCAGCTGCATCACCGTGCACATGGCCTTGTTGAACCTCATGAGGTTCATGTGGGCCCACACATGTGATGTCAGGGCTCCATGTAGCGATACTGGGGAAAAATATCCGAGAATCCTGTCAGGGAATGGGAATTAATTGACAGCTTTGTGGAACTAACGATGGGGACCGTATTGCAAGCACTCAGGAATTAGAAGCAGAGGAGCAGTTCCAGCAGGAAGAGAGAGAAGTCTCCCAGAAGGAAACAAATCACAATGCAGAGGAAGAGCACTGTTTTAACAGGTGTTACTGAATAGCTGTTTAGAGGGACTTACACCCACATGCACACAAAAATTTGCTTATTTGTCTGCATAGTTGGACTCTGCTTCTGCACTGCTACATTCTTATCATTTTGTCCCTTCTAGAAAATGAACTCTGCTGTTTCTTAGAGCACTTTAGGATACTGTAGAACTATCTGAGAATGGTATAGGAGTTTAACTTTGACATAAATTTGTAAAGATGTTTTATGGAAGAGTTTTTGAAGAGAATTTGTTACTTTCATATCTCTGAAGGATAATCTCTGAAGGATATGAAAAGGATATAGTTCTTTTTTAAAGATTTGAATAAATGTTTTGGAGCATAAATTTGACACAATTGAAATATACAAGCAAATAAAATACTTATTACAAAGTTTAAGTGTATGTGAAGAAACAAGTCATGTTAGTTTCAGCCTTTCTTTCTGTTCTTTGTCATCTAACTATGAAAAACATTAGTATTCTCAATGGCATGTGAATCCTTGTGCTTTTGGAACATGGACATCATTTGTGACTATTCATTGGTCACAGTTGAACTTGATCAGCAAACATACTCTGGGGACTCGGTTTTTTTGGCTTTTCATGGATATCATTGCTGTATTTTTTCCTAATTGAATGCTAGGTTTTTTTCTTCCAGAGTAAAGAAAAGAAAAGAACCTAGGTGCCTGTTCTCCAAATAAATATTAAGTGGCATTGCTGGCATGCTAACATGACGTTCAGAAGGTATTGTGAGAATCTGACTATTGTGCCCTTGATTTTTTTGAGGGTCTTCTCTTCAGAGAAGGAACTGCAAAATTTTCCACTGTTACATGAGCTGTCTTTTATTGTGAGACACATACATAAAGGGTATTTATTGGGAAATGACTCTGACCAGTATTACTGTTTCAAATGCCACTAAAACAGGAATGGTTGTACATTATGTTCAGAAAAAAATTGGTTGATGTATCTAACATTTATGTACTCTGAAGCTGTAAGAGCTCTTGTAGCATGTCTTATCTGTGATGCACATGAGCATCCTTTCTACAAATAAACCCAGGCTTCTCCTAGGAGAAGGATAGTAGCAGAGAGCATTAGGCAGATACCCTCCAAATAACGTCATCAACATTATTTTCACAGAACTCATCCGCATCATTTAAAATTAATGTTCATTCAGAATAATGTAGACCAGTTAAAAAGGTTGTGCTGAAGTAGATAGACTCTTCTCACCAAGAGAGGAAGGAAGAAAAGAGCTTTGCTTTGTGGACTGTAGTGCCTGTCACTGTGTTGATAAAACACCCTGAAGTATTTAGAACACTAGTGGTGCATAGACCCATTAAGGTGTAGCAGCACTTGGTTCTCCTCTTCCATCTGATAGTAGGGAATAATTAAGTTTGGAATATGTCACTCTGCGTTTGATCTTCTGGTTGTGGAGAGCTGATGAACAATTTGTGTGATCAGTGTTACTTCTAAAAACCGAGTTTCTTACGTATGTTAATTGAGAGAGTGGGTTTTTTTGAATGTATGCTCTGGAAGTACTTTCATGGTCCGGTGACTTTTCAAAGTAGAAAATGTGGTGGAAAATTAGTCTTTTGGAGAATGTACTACAGTTATTTATAACGAAGTTTATTGTGAAAACAAGGATGCTAAGCCCTGTTCTTTTCTTTGATTGCTATTAAATATAAAGCTTTTTAAACCTAACATGTACACTAAATGCGTTCGTGGAGTTTAATCTGTTCTGTTTGCTACTGGTAGCATTTTTTTAAACTTCTGAAAATTCTTTGACATTCAAGTAAAAGAAGATAACCTTTTCCTTTTTACCACAGATCCAGACGTTTAATGTTGAGGCACCATGCCAGACCGTGGAAGATTTAACGAGTGGGGTTGTGATGGCCCAGGTTCTTCAAAAAATGTAAGGAATTGTTTACTTAACGAACGAAGTTTTATTATTTGTACATTTTTCTGTATTTACATGTGTTTTAGTTCAGTCTTGGCTGGTTTCCATAAGGATGTGGGTCCTATGCTTAGATGGTACTTTAAACTGGAACATGACTAATATGATTTTTCTCTGTAGTTTTCAGATAACTAGCTTAAATGAAAAAGAAAAGTTTTGTTTTAGGGAGGTGTTTATTCAAGGTGAACTTAGTGAAAAGTAAGTTGGGTTAAAACTAAACTTACAGATTCACACTTAAAGTTGAAACCAGTGCAAGATAAGGTAGCTGGCCCTGATCATTGCTTGAAACTTCAGTCAGTAACGTTAGAATTAGTTTTATGCAATAAAACTTCTGTGATAAACTGAATGGAACTGTCAGTTTAGTGGTGCACAGTTGGAAGTACTTGTCTTTCAGTTTGTTTCCACTACCTCTTGCCTGTTCACTGGACACCACTGAGATTATGTGAGGGTATAAAGAAGGAACCATCAGGCTATTTATACACAGGATTGGTAAGATCCCACTGAGCCTTCTCTTCTTGAGGCTAAAAAAACAGAACAGCTCACTCAGTCTCACCTCGTATGGCAGATCCTGCAGTCTGTTAATCATCTTATTTGGCCTTTGCTGAACTTCCTGGTATGTCCAGGTCCCTATCATACTGGAGAACCCAGGATGCAGCATTTCAGATGTAGTCTTACCAGATCTGAGTAGTGCCTCCCTTGGCCTGCTGCCAATGATCTTCCCAACACAACCCAGGTTGTCATTGGCCTTGTTTGCTACAAGGACATGTTGCTGGAGTGTGTTCAGCTTGGTTTCTATCCAGCTTCTTGTTTGCAAAGCTGCTTTCCAGCCAGTTGGCCCCCAGCATATACTGGTGTATGGTGTTTATTTGCATGTACCTTTGTGAAATGTGTAAGGTTCCTGTCAGCCTGTTTTTCCAGCTCGTCACATTCCTCCTAAATGGCAGCACAACTATTAGGTGTATCAAACACTCCTTCCGTTTTTATATTGTATGACAAATTTCCCTCTGTTCCATCATCTGGGTCCCTATTAAAAACATTTAACAGTATCGGCCCCTTGGGTAGGCTGCTAATGGCCTGGGCTCCATGCTTCTGCTCATAAACCTTTGAGCCTGGCATTTCAACCATTTTTCAGCCCACCTTGCTATCCACTTACCCAAGTTGTGCTTCATCAGTTTGTCCAGGATGATATTATCCTGCTCAGGCAATCTGTAGCAGGAATATGTAACAATGTCACTTATCTTGGTCTGCTTGGTCATCCTGACCCATAATTTCTTAGCTGGCTCATATCCATCCGAAGAGAGAGCTCATGCATTCCCACTGGTCTCTCGCATGAAGGGCATCTCCCTTGTCACTGCCTTCTCAGCTTGTTCTTCCTGAAGAGCCTGTATGCATTCGTGGCAGCAGCCTTGTCATGGGAGCCATCCTACCATGTATTCGTGATCCCAGTGAGACTGTGGCCTTGTAACTACATGCAGAACTCTGTTTCTTCCCATTTGTTCTCCATGCTGCATGGATTAGTGCACAAACACTCCACATATGCATCCAGTCTTGCTGAGTCCCAAGAATGAAGCTTTCCCTGGAGTTTTTTTCTGTAGGCCTTTCCTCCTTTATGTGCCTATGCTTGGAGTGATCCCTCTTCACCCAGCCCTGTTTTGTTGACTGTGAGGTATCTCTTGTTCACATTGTCCCACATTCTTTGTTTTTCAGCAGAGTCCACTACTTTGTCAGTAAATGTTTCTTTCTCTATTTTTCCTTCTACAAAACTGGTCTAACCAGGTTGGCCAGCCTGTTGGTGAAGATGCATTTGCCCACCACAGTCAAGTGGATCCCATCTCTTCAAAGCAGTCCTTGATTCTCAAAAGGGTTCAGTGGCCATCGAAACTAAAACCTTGCCAAAACCAGTTCACAGCTGGTTGTTGACCTGCAGGATCTGTCTGTTCCTCAGAACCTTCTCACTAACTGATGCAGCTGGGAAGGACATCAGTTGAGCCTTTGCCATAGCTTCCAAAGCCACATAATCACACTGTACTTTCCAGGTTTCCCTAGCTGTACAGCTTGTGCCAAGGTGGAAGAGCAGGAAGAGTAATTGTGTTAAGGGCTGGACAAGCTTTGGCAGTCTTTCAACAATGCCAGGAATTCAAACCCCTAGCAAGCAGCAACCCTTCTTGGATGGTGTTAGTCAGAAGATCAGGGTCCTCCATTGTGCTAACACTTGCCACTCCCCTCTTGTGTTGCAGCATGGCTCAGGTTTGGTGAACACAGATGGTTTGTTTGACAGAGCTCCTGGCACCGTAACTGCTGTGAGGACACTGAATCTGTTCTGTAGGTTCAGATCCTCAGGAGCAGGAGCCTGACTGCTAGTGAGAGAAGTTCACAGGAAGAATAAAAGGGGGACAAGGGGAAGTCTCCACGTAGTCAAATATTTCAAAGCAACACTTTTTAGCATGTGGTTCTGAGATAGTGTTTTCAACTGATGAAGTGATGTTTCAAAAACACATGTAAAATTCAAATATTGCATTTCTGTAGCATGATTTTAAAATATTTTCTGTAACAACTGCGGTACTGCCACTGAACACAGAAATTCTTTACTTTGTCCAGTTTACATAGTAAAGATCACCTAAACAATTTATAATTCTTTCTTTATGCCTTAGGTAATAATTTGAACCTGACAAAATTAGTGTTTGACTATCTTACTTTCTGATAGTTGTGTTTCAGATTTAACATTTTGCTTACTTGTGTAATGGATGCAGAGAATCTCATGCAGCAATTTAGCAACAATATTGCTACATCTTGACTTAGTTCTTTTTGAGATAAACTTTGAAGAGCAGCAGCAATCTGATCTCGGATTTACAATAGGAATAACAGAATATGGTGAGTTGGAAGGAACTCACAGAGATCATCGAGTCCAACTTCTGGCCCAAAAGGATACCCCACGAGTCACACCATGTGCCAAATGCTTCTTGAACTCAGATAGGCTTTGTGCTGTGACCACTGCCCTGGTGAGCCTGTTCAGTGCCCAACCACCCTCTGGGGGAAGAACCTTTTTCTAATATCCAACCTAAACCTCCCCTGAACAACTTCAGGCCATTCCCTCAGGTTCTGTCACTGGTCACCACAGAGCAGAGATCAGTGCCTGCCCCTCCTCTTCCCCTCACAAGGAAGTTGTAACTGCAATGAGCTCTCCCCTCAGTCTCCTCTTCTCCAGGCTGAACAGACCACGTGCCCTCAGCTGCTCCTCACACGGCTTCCCCTCAAGGCCCTTCACCATCTTCACTGCCCTCCTTTGGACACTCTCTAACAGCTTCATATCCTTCTTGAATTGTGGTGCCCAAACTGCACCAATATCGGGGGTGAGGCTGCCCCAGGTCAGAGCAGAGTGGGACAATCCCCTCCCTCGACCGGCTGGCGATGCTTTGCCTGATGCCCCAGGACAGGGTTGGCCCTCCTGGCTGCCAGGGCACTGCTGACTCAGATTCAACTTGCCATCGACCAGGACCCCCAGGGCCCTTTCCATGGCACTGCTTTCCAGCATCTCATTCCCCAGTCTGTATGTTAACATATGAACAATCTTTGGGGAAAGTATTATTGCTGCCTTTTTTTTTTTTAACAGAAAAGTAGAAGATAAACAGTGTATAATAAGAAGTGTAACAGAAGATTAGTCTAATTGATTTTTGGAGTAGGGTTGCAGAATAGCCAAACATTGTCTGTTTCCCTGGATGTGAGAGATTGGAATATAGGTCAAATACAGGGATCAGCATTTGTATAGCTGAATAGAAAACTGATCAGGACTGTGTTGACAAAGCCATTGAAAGTATTCTTTCTTGAAAACAAAAACAAATTCAACCCTACCGGGTGAAATCCTTTTTATGGTCCTTTGAAAAGATACCATAGGAAGAATATTTAGGGAATTAGGGAATGTTCAACAATTTGAAGCAAGTCTAGAGCAGGCTTTTGCAGTCTACCCTTCTTTTTATGTAAGCAGCACTGGCAGGTAGAGAAATGTGTAAGAGCAAGACTTAAGGTTATTTGGAAAAGTCATGCAGTGACATTAAATAGCAAAGAATAAGCACAGCCTGAAAGCACCAGGTCACTGCAAACGTGTCATTTGCAGTGAAAACTTGAACACTTGTCTTTCACATGAAAATCTGTCAAAAAGGTAATCTTCAAAGGGCAAGTTTATTGTCTTGGATGCAGACACAAAAGTGAAGTACTGTTACTCTTATTCCACTGAGAAGGGTGAAGTACTGTTTTTGTAATTCATGTTCCTTGGGAATTGGGTGTTTTTCAGTATAGCTGCCTCCTATTTGAGTCTCTTTATTAGTACATGTTCTTTGAGCCTACTAGTACTAAGAGGTTAATTAGGTAAAGGCTGAAATAGCAGATTAATATATCCAGTGAGAATTTAAGAAAAAAAAAGAAAAAAATTCATTAGGAATGAAGAAAATATTGTCAATGAAGAAATCAAATTAAGTGAGGAAGAGCAGTGATGAAAATTTAAAGATATTGGTGTGGTCCAGTGATCTGGATGTATTTCCATAGGAGAATGAGGATAACGTTTGTTCCGGAAAACCTAAAAGTTTGAAAGTGAACCATATTATTTCTGGTTTTTTTAACCTCTACCTGAATAGGAAGAGTTCACTGGTACTTATGAGGAGAGGAGGTAGTAGTTTATCGTAAGGAACAGTTTTTGAGAGATCCCTAGTTTGGGGAATTTGTTGTTTTAGACATAGAGAAAATGTGCACAATAAAGAACTGTAGGATTTATTGTCAGTAAAATTAAAAAGGAGGAACACTGCTTATTCATCAGCTGATAAAAACTAGCTGTGCCTTGTGCCAAGTGTTCAGAAGGGGCCAAAAGCTTCTTTCATTGTTCTGAATTCTTTTGTACATAGTTCTCAATATTTTTTGCATTCAAAGTAGCAGCCCATTTGTAGGTAAGGGCCAATCAATCACAACAAATATATCAGAATTCTTTGTAACAAAGCTGCTGCAAGAAAGGAAGAAAAGATTGCAGTGGAAATTACTAACACCTTCAGAAGCTTTTCACTTCTGACATAGTATGTGGTAGAAAATGGCAGAAGTGTGTTCTGTGTAACCAAGCATGAGCATTTTGCTTACAGTCTCAGTTGTTAATAAAGTTATTGGTAAATCCCTGAGGGACATTTTCTTTATAGCATAAACCTTTATCTTCAAATTTCAGGTTAAAGTACAGTTGAATGAAATTCTCCAGTGCTGACTATATTGTCTTGGAGGAGGAAAATCAGCCTAAGCTTTAGCTTACTTTTTTTTGTGTTATTATGCAAGATTCACTGTTTGTTTGTTTTCAGATGTGAAGGTTATTGGTCCTGACTAGCAGTGGTATGAAATACAGTAAGATAAGATGCCTGTACATAATCAGTGTTGATGATTATTTTACAGAGTGTTGTTGTATTCCAGGAGAAGGATTGGAAGGAAAACATGTTTAAACTGTCTATGAGTAGACTGTGTTCCTAAAATCATGTAGCTTATGCTGGTAGAAGTGCCATAGCTTGCTTCTGAGTTGCATCCTTATTTTCTTTCTTTTTTTTTTTTTTTTTTTTTTAGCCTTCTCAGATGTTCCTTTTGTTTTTACTGTCCACTAGTATCCCTAGAACAGCATAATTTCCTGTTTTATACTATGTTTTAAAATTTTCCTTTCATCTCGCTCTGGAGACTGTTTAGTACCAGGTGTCCCTCTTGTTTTGATTCTTCCTTCCTGTGTCATACTGGCCTTGGTAAATGTAGGAGATGTGCATCGTGTCCTCTTAATGAATTATTCATTCGATATATTATACATTGCAGCACACTGTGTATGTTTTGACACATGCAGAACACAAAAGCCATGCTAATATATTGTTGCTGGGGGAGGGAATTTTTTGTAAACAGACGTTTCTTGAAGCAGTTTACTGTACCACTGTCAAAATGAGTAATAATCATGAGTTATACTACATGCTCTGTGGGTTGGTTTTCTTCAGAAGAGTATTTCTGTCTCTTGGCATCTGTGATATGGAGAGATGACTGCTTAAATAAAGGAAAATTTGCATACAAAATAAGATGGAGATGGTATAAATGAGGACTGCTGAAAACATCACATGAAGTGATAAAGCATTATCAACAGTGCTCTGAAGAAAAGTCCCAATTATCTACAGTACTATTCAGATACTAGGCAGCAATCAACTGATACACAAATACCTTTCTAAACCTGAAAAGTTATCCAGTGCGAGAGGTGGTCTGAGTTTGGATCTAGGCTCAGAAACTTATTGAATTCAAAATACTTGGTTCATGAACGAGTTGTCTCCTGGTAATGATGATGTTCCATCCACTGCCCTTTTTTAGTGCAGCGGTTCTTCAAAATGAGATGGCAGGTTTAGCTGCACAGTTCTCAGCACACATTTTTTGTGTTTCCTTAGGTGATGCTTTATCAAACACCATAAGAATGGCACTGTTGTTTTCTAATGACACAGACTAAGGCAGTTAAAAAATTCTGAATATGATCGAATCCTGATTCCCTAAAATTTAGCAGAGGAAGATTTGTTTGCAGCAAGGACTGTGAATGACCTAACGTCTAGAAGCCCCTTTTAAGAAGTATGTGTAGAAATCCTTGTGGAATAGTTTCTATTTCAGATTTGATTTCCAATAGTTTGATATATAGAGAAAGCATTTCTGTTGGTATTAATCATGAACTTTAATTGGACTTTTGAAGACAGAAATGAAATTATAAGGGCAGGTGATTTATTTTAAGGAAAGGGTGATCTCTGTATTTTCTTGGTGTTGATATCCAACCTGTTGCTTATCTGCTTATTGTATTCCTGGCAAAGTGTTTTTCCAGTATGCAACTAATTATTGTGTAACCTGTATGAAGGTTCTCTAAGGGCAGTTGTTGGTACTATTTTGACCACTGTTATATGGGCATGATTTTAAATGGGTTGCCTGTGAGCTGCTGGACCCTTGGATGCTTCCATGAGATTTGTATACATAAAAGTAAAAAAACCAATAGGATCTGTGGAAGAGAACTGCCACACTGAGCTTAGATTTAGTTCTCAGGGACTTTCCTTACTTATGTCTGATGACATATATAAAGGTTTAGGTAGCCTATGACTCTCATCAAGACTGTAAAAGGTGGTTGCTGATCCATGTGTTATTTTTACAGTAGTAACTGAGAAAAGCTGCCTGTTTTCTTTTCCTGAAGCTTCCTGAGTGGAGTGAGTTAGACCTAACCCTGGAATTTTGTTACTCTTCCTCAGCTGATGCTGTTATTGATGCTCTTATTGTTGCAAACTGGGTATGCAATATCAGCTGTCCAGTCAGTCCAAATATAATTTTCCTTGTGAGAAACATTGTTTATGGTTAGCCATGTTGCTTCTTAGAGTCATTATTTGCCATGAAAATGGTAAGTCAATTTTCATGACACTGCAACCTTGAAGTAGCTGAAGATGTAAATGATCAAGTGCAACCTTTAAAATTATAAGATACAATCCTTAAGAAAGTCCTGTTGATCTTTTTTGCTGGTGAAGTACAGGTAATTAGTCATACTTGCTTTCTCAGCCACATGAACATTTTGTAGTTGTGAGTCTGTTGTTAAGCCAGGCTTACTTTGTGTGTTGTGAATTCCCAGAAGACCCGATACTGGGATGGTTTTTGAACTCCACACCTAAAATGGGGCTTGAACTTGCATGTTTTTTCATTACTGTACAGATGATTTTGTTGTGATTGAATAGAAGTTAGGCAAATTAAGACTTTTTGAGACTTTTTGCAAGGAGAGCTAATTGGTTCATGTGAAAGCTGAATGTGAGCCTTCTTCATATGTTGTAGATCTTACATGTATTTGAATCAATTTTATTTTTAGCTTTACTTGTCTTCTCATGACAGAGAAGCCATTGAAAGCTATTTGAAAACATTTATTTCAAAACCAGGTGAAACTCTGGATAAGACATTGCTTTTTCTATTTAATAGTTTTGATTATGTCACCTGTGCTAGAACTGTACTGTTTTAGAATGGAAATAATTTGGAGTCATCAATTTAACTAGTAATTAAAGCTGTTCTTCCAGATATATGTTTGCTGATGCCATATTAAAGGAAAGGAAATATGTTGTAATCTTCACCAGAAGATCTGTAACAAAATGTGTAAAAATAGCAATGGGAATGTATCAGTAGAGAAACATTGCTTTCTGTGATCTTTCTCCATTGCTGTGTATTGTAAATGTAGTACTGCTTGCAGACCTTGGTGCATCGTGAAGACATTGTGGGAAGGATGGAATACAGGAGATGCTGTGCATCAGGTACAAAGTCTGTGCCCTAATAAAGTACTGGTGTAATTGCTGATTTACAGTATATATGATATGAATGTTATTTCACTCTCCAGGCATGTTCAGAGTTTTCTTGAACTTTTGCCAAGAGATCTCACAGCATCTTACCCCTAAAAAAAGAGCTCAGTCCAGAACCCTTCTATCTGTAGTGGGTACAGCAGTAAATCTAATAGTACTCAGTGGAAAATGCAGCAGTATAAGTCCAGAAAATAGAATATTTTGTGTGGAAGTGTCACCTGGCCTACCACACTGACTCTTAAGAGCCTTTTGCTAATAAAAAAAAATAGAAAAGGTGGGCTTTTTTTTTCACTCTGAACTGTATTAACTTTATATGTTGGATGAAATATGAACCATTCCTTATATTGACCTACTCCTTTAACTCTTCTCACTGTATAAAGACAGCATATGTATTGTTCAATCTCAAGCTTTTCATTTAAAAGTTGAGTAGTTGTAAGCAGTGTACAGCAGTAGGGATCCATAATATGTGGAAAAGTATTTATTTTTAACACTTTCCAGGAGTGCAACTAAATATTGCTCCAGCACTAGAGGAGAAATTAGAGGTCGGATTTATGGAGGAAAAAGTGGCATAATTCGTTCCAGGTACAGCAGCTTTGTCAAAAGCATTAATTGCCCATGGCACACAAATGAAGCTATGCCATCAACAGGGTGCAAGGCCTTAGAGAAATGAGTAGTAACAGGATTCTGAGCTACTATATTCAGGCAACGTGTCAGACAGAAGAGGTAGTCATTTAAATGACCTGAAGCCTGAGATCGGGGCTTAATGACTGAGGTGTACTTACAGTTTCTCTAACCTGTTTTTAATGAATACTCTACACTCTTTGTGTTTCAGAGACCCGGCTTACTTTGATGAAAATTGGCTGAACAGAATCAAAACAGAAGTAGGAGATAATTGGAGGCTGAAGGTATTTGAACTACTTTGCTTGTCTGCGAATCTCTACTTCAGTTCTTAATACAATATTGTGCCTAAGTACTAGCATATTTCCGGATTAGGACCTTGCTTTATAGTACATAATTTTGAATTTTCAACTGTTTTAGTTACACTTATTTGGTTTTATATTTCTTGTGTTGTTCTAGTCCTGCACAGTTTAGCAAAGAAAAGACATTTTAAACTTGTAAATAGGTTTCAATGATTTAAAAGGAAAATATTAAAACAAATTTTATGCATCATTACCTCTCTTGTTTTTCAAATGTTGAATGAAACATTTTTTTTTTAATGCACAGTGTGAAAGTAGCTTTAAAAAAGGAGCTCTGAGAAGCAGCTGCATAAAAAGAGGAGCATAATAAGCAATATATTAAAAAAAAAAATGGCAAAGTGTTTCTTCCTTTTACTTTTTCATTTCTGCAGAACTACTGATCTTTAGGAGAGGAAGTTGTGTTTCTTCTGTGTTTCTACTCAGCATGGTTTTCCACCACAGTCTATTTGCTGGGTCATTTGTATCACTTGGCATTCTAGTACTTTCTCTGCAAACCTTAAGGCAATCAAATTTCCAGTTCTGTGGCTGAGGAACGTTTTGCTTTAGAACCCGAAGAACACAGTTGTACATGGAGATATTAGTGTAGTTTCTGAGTAGTTTTGTTCAGAGAGTGATCTATGCACCTTTCTACATTTCCATTTTTAGCCTGACTAATTGGGAAAACAGAGCAGTTGTGGTTTGACTGTTAGTTCATGTTTCCTGTGTTCCAGCCACCAAAAACCATTCTGAGCATCTCAGGAACGGCTACAGCTGTGAAATGCTTTAGTACTTGCAGGCTTGTCAGCATCACTGTCTGAATTCCCTGAGACAAAGATGGAGCACACTGCTGCTGTGTATGTTTTGATTTGGTCAGTAGACCTGTCGGCGTGGTATCTGCTGTCTGGCCAGCTGTGTGCAAGTCTGGAATGCTTTAGAATGTTTTGTCTAGTAGGGCTGCCAGCAAAAATGTGGGTACATTGATGAGGATATATTGACTGACTGGTGAATAAAGGACATGATCCCTAAAAAAAGCTTTAAAACTCTTTTGAGTTCTGCTGCATGTAGGGCAGTTCATTTAAATGACCTTTCCAAAGAAGTGTATGGAATTGCGAATGAACAGCTGGATACAAGATTTTGCTTTTCTGTAAAATATTTCTTTGGAGGTATTTTCTAAGTATTTCATATTGAAGTCTTGGCTGTTTAATGTGGGGAACAACAAATTGAGAACTGTTTGTTATAATAGCATTTCAGCTGATTGAAAGCAGAGCAGCAGCTTCTGTGGCTGTCATATGGAGCTTGAGGAATAAATATTATTTTATGTCTCCCACCAATTTGGCAGATGCAAGGCTTAGCAGGTGTGAAAAAAAAAAAAAAGCTGAGCAATCTAGTAACTTCCTTATGTGACTGAGAGTGGAAAAACATCAGGTCAAATTTCAGTTTCTTTCTGATGTCATTCCATCTTGTTTTTCATGTATCTATGTAAACAAGAACTAAAGACTGATTATTTTTTGTTTAAAAAAGATGTATAATTCAGCTTTTTGTACAGCACTTCCCTTTTCATGAAGAATACTAAAAGACATAAGTGTGATACTTTAACTCTTATTTTTTTAACCAGAAAAGTAATCCTATACTTTGCCAAGTGTTCTTCTTTATATGTGAGTAAACATTATTAGTAGATGTCTATCAGCCAATCAGTCATTTATAGTCTGGCTTGTGGGAACACTTCAGTCTGTGCATTTCTATTCATAGAATCATTTAGGCTGGAAAAGACTTTTAAGATCGTCAAGTCCAACTGTTAACTCAGCACTGCCAAGTCCACCACTACACCATGTCCCCAAGTGGCACATATACACATCTTCTAAATACCTCTGGGGACAGTGGCTCCACTACTTCCTTGGGCAGCGTGCTCCAATGCTGCATAGCCTTTTTGGTGAAGGATTTTTTCCTAATAGCCAGTCTAAACTTCCCCTGTTACAACTCGAGGCCATTTCCTTTTGTCCTGTCACTTGCTAACTGGGAGAAGACTGACCCCCCCACCTCACTGCAGCCTTCTTTTAGGCATGTGTTTGTTACTAGATTTCACATGTAGACAGCATACTTGAATGACTCCATGTTGTAGATTTCCTTTCGTGTTTTGAGAAGTGCCATGAGAAATGATAACTGGATTACCTCACTGCCTCACAAGTTGTGAAAATGACTGCATTATATTCCTTTTGCTGAACATAGTCACTCTTTGCCTCTGACACCATATGGTATAATAATCACCACGTGTACAAGCTCTCAGTGTTATGAACCACATGAAGGAGCCAGTCTGGTAGGGGAACATATATAAAAACAATCCAAAATGTGACATACAGGTAGTTCTGCTTTGTGAAACTGTGGTTAGGAGGGCCTGCAGAGGTAAGTGTAGGCCTGGTACAGCCCTCCTAATCACTGTTGATAGAAGTACTCAGAAAATGATAGAATAATAGACTTATTAAGCTTGGAAAAGACATTTAAGATCAAATCTAACTGTCAGCCTAGTGCCACTACCATGTTCACCATTACAATGTATCCCCAAATGCCATATCTGCATATTTTTTGAACACTTGCAGGAATGGTGACTCCACCACTTGGCTGAGCTGTCTGTTCCAATGCTCTACAACACTTTCCATGAAAGTTTTTTCCTAATATTTAATCCAAAATTCCCTTTGCGCAACCTGAGGCTATTTCCTTCTGTCCTGTTCTGTCCTGTCACTTGTTACCTGGGAGAAGGTAATGAGTGATGTGATTATTAATTTTAAATTGTGTGTTGTCCTATATGGAGAATAACAAGAATATATGGCTCAGGTTTCATTATTTTTTTTGTTTAGCAGTTCATTTTTTGATAACTGCAATAATGTGGTCGTTAAAAATATTTTGCCTGTTGCTGTACCAGTTTAAAAGAAACAGATAAATTCACAAGGATCTTTTTATGTTCTTGGTTTCAGGGCAAGTTGCCAGACTTGAGAGATTGAGAAATGCACAGGATAGAAAAAGGGAAATGTTAGAACTCAGGGGACTTGCAAAGTAGGAACCATTCAGCAAACATTCTAGTTTTTACAGCTGACCAGTGTTTAGTAGAGAAACATGTTACTTCGTCAGGGTTACATACACCGGCATGCAGAACAGTTTGTGTCTTCCTTTGGGCAACAAAGAAACTTACTTTTCATCTGCAATTTTATGATGGTTAAAAAAAAAAAGCAAATCCATTATCTCTTTCATTATGTACAACTGAACACTTTAATATAGTCAGAGTTTAAATTATGTACAATTTCATGCTGAAGAAGATGACATCTTGAACATAAAACCTTTGTTGAAAAATGGAAGACAGCATAGAAAGGAGTTCTGCTGCTAAAATTTTCCAGGAATGAAATTCCTTAATCAAGGTAAAAGTTATTGATTTGATACACACATGTCAGTTTTGGCAATTACTGAATAAACTGTTGACTGTCTGAGGCATGGGATAAAATTGTCACCCCTTTTTTCCTCCCATTCAGTGTGGGAAGCTTGGGAAAGGAAGATTTTTGACTTCTGGACTTTTTGCTTTGGCATTCAGACTACACCATCAGTTTAAAGTACAATTTTATCGATGTATATAGTAGCAAGCTGTGTTTGTTCCAGTACTGAATAGCACATTCAAACAGCTGGAGCCACTGGACTTTCTGCAACTAGTACAGTTTGAGTGATACCTGTTTGGTATAATATTGCAAAATGGAATAACCAATGAATGCTGCAATCTAAGTAAACAAACGTGATTTTTGAGAATTAATTTTGACTCCCTGCAGTAGTACAGTTGTGTTCGCTCTGAATTTTTCTGCAGTACAAGCTGGCTTGACTGATGGAGTAGTGGAAGCTGGTTTGCAGTGTACAGTATTGTTTTGCTACTACTTTCTTGTTCTTTTGCAGGGTAAGGAGCACTTATTCATCAGCATCCTTTTAAAGGGTTTTTATCTGTTATGGTGGAAGTCTGTCATGTGAATGTTTTTTTTCTTCAAGCAAGAAGCAGAGATTATAGGTGTATTGTAAGCCAGCATTCATTTCTGTCACAAAGATAATTAGCAACTGATATGTTTTATTCTCTTTTGATATACCCTTAATTCCTAAGTCAACAGCATCTCCAAATATAAGTTGCATGTGGGACTGCTGTCTGTTTTCAGACCCACATTTAATTTTTCTTTCCTTGCCAAGGATGTGGCTGTATATGTTCTTTTGGGAATTTTCTTTCTGTAGAAGACAGTCTGAAGGGGAATAGCCCCCAAAGCTAATGGTATAATCTTTCTCTAGGTTCCATCTGTAATCATCGATGAGACATGCTTCTGCAAGATGCAGTATAAGTCAGAAACCCAGTGTGTCTGGTGGGAACAATGCAAACAATGCATGCACACACTCCCTCCCCACCCACACTCCCACACCCACCTACCCCTCCTCCCCTCACCCCTCTTTTAAGTGCAGATGGGAAGAATGCACCTTAATGAGATATCTGAATTCTTGAAACGCTTGAGTGTGCGCCATAGCAACACTTCCAGAGGTTACTCAGGATCTGAAATAAACAAAAATAAATCAATTCACACAGTGTGTTCAGCACAAACAGGATTTCAATCATACATGTGATGTCAGAATAATGCAAAATTGGGGGCTGGCTGTTATAATGTTGGAGAAAAAACAAAAGGTTAGATAACCCATGCCCCCTTTTTGTCAACCATCACAAGCTTAAGGGCATTTTCTGCTGTCCACTTCATCAGGCTTTCCCTTTGTTACACAACTAAATTTGTAAAAAGAGAAATCTAGACAGACCTGAGGTTGGAAACAGGGAGTAAATTGTAACTAAATAAATAGAGATTTCATATGACAGGTGAGAAGAAAATAAAAATAGGAGAAAAAAAGACCAAACATTGAGTTGTATGGTGTTGCCAGATCGCATCATCCCAACATTCATTCCAGTCAATTTATCGGATTAATGCTGTGTACTAAGAGTCAGTCTCATACTGAAAGCTCTGTGCTAAGTATGTAGTACTGTACTATAGCCAGATGGCTGTTACCTGGGAGGGTAATGATCATTTAACGTGGAGAACACTCACACAGCTCTGCTGTGGTTATTATTGAAATTTAAGTGTTCAAAGAAGGATTGAGGACATGCAGGTTGCCTTTGTGGGTGCATTAGCTCCCGCCCTTTGTAAAAGGAAATTGGGGAAATAAAACAGAAAGGGCAGAGGGAAAAAGAGATCGAAAATGGATAGAGATTTGTCTAGAAACACCTAATGGTCCATCTATTGTGAGCTGCAACAGCTTTTGAGCATAGTTGTGACTTTTTTTTGCTCCAGGAAGTTTCATGTGTTTTCCAACAGAGGTATGGATGCAGGGAATGGATGTTAAAAGGGATTGGAAGTGTAGTGTATGTGCTTTGTACGGAAAAGGAGGAAGTCATATTGCTGATGCAAGCAAACAGCCATCCCATGTAGTCATGGGCTGATGTCCAAAGGATGATATGACACTTAATAGTCATGGTTGATATTTGAAATTCTATCTGTTGTGTTCTGTCATTACATAATTTAATGATCTTCGTTAACTAGAGTTAGGTTTTCCCCATGTGCTTAAGAAAGAGAAAAATAATTCTGAGCAACCATCACCTGCTGTGATTTAGATTTCTCATCTAATTGGTTGTCTTTTACACTTTCTCAGGCTGTTCATTTTCATTCAGCTGCTTAAAGTCTGCCTTCCTTGTGCTATGACCTCAGAAATGTTAGTGGAGCTACTGAGTTGAATCTCAAAGTACAAAACATTGGTGGTAGTTTCTCTGTGATGATTCTCTCTCTGCTGGTGGAAGTAGAACCATCTAAGTATATTCACTGCAAATGTGTAAAAAAAAAAAAAAGCTGAGAGCCCTCTGAGTAATACTGAAAATCATTGTTAAGTTTAAGTCAGTCTATAAAGAAGCTGCTTTACCCTCACAGTTGGCTGATTGTGTGCCAGATACGAAGATGGTACAGTTAATTCTTGAAAGCAAGTTACTCTAATATTGTTGGTTGACAGTGGAATAAAATAGGATTGCAAAGCCAAGATTTCTTTTTGATTTTGTTTGTTGTTCCCTTTTTCCAAGGATTCTGCCCTATATGCTAGTTTTTGTGACAGATTTTGATCAATATTGGTTTTGTTCCAGTATCTCAACTCTAAGCTTTATGAAGGTTATATGGAGGAAGGTGACTCTTTGTGTTTAAGGGCTTTTAATTAAAAAATGCTTACAAGGAAAGGGGAAATGAAGTATTTCATAGGTGGATACTTTCCATTTTGTTTCTCATTTTTTTGGGATTATGTTCAAGTTCAAGGTTCCTCACAATGTTCTCATCGATAAACTGGACTTAAATTCTGCAACATGGCCTTTGCGTTTCTGTGGCTCTTTCTGCAGCAGACTCAGGTAAATTACAAACTGGAAGATTTTAATGAATCAAGTTTGAAAATTATGTTCCAATCAGTGCAGTATTCTTCGTGGTGATTTGACTTAAAAATAAAATTTCTTAATTTCTTTAAATTCTTAAATCTGTTGCAGACTTTGGTTATGATTGTGCATCTCATTTGACTGGTGGTGGTGGTTGCTTTTGGGTAGACAGCTAAGAGATAGTTGTAGCTCTTACAGAAACATGCTGAGTAGTGCAGAAAAAGTGTATGTTCCAGAGTAGAAGGTGTAAACTAATTATTATGCTGTTATGGGAGGAACAGTAAATGTTGTTATATACTTACTATAAAGTAGCATCTCCAGTTCTCATTCTAGGTTGTCAGGGTATTTGATGTGTCACTTTTCAAGTCCAAATGAGTTTTTGTTTCTTGTGTCACTTAAAATTCAGTGATTTTGAAGACAAAAATGTTATTACATCTTAATAAGGGATCAATTTCTGGCACTTCTTTCCAAAGGGGAGTGGATTAATAGGAGTAAGGTAATCAGATGTTATCACTGTGGATCTCATGGCAAAAATCTTTTAGTGTGTGTGTGTAGTCTGTTCCTTTCTTGAGTTTGGATTTTGCTTTCATCACCTCGTTTTGTCTGTTGACTGTGTTGAAGTGTTGAGTTTTTCCCTGGATTTCAGTATCATGTTTCCTAACAGTGCTTCATCGTATTGTTTGAAAGGTAAATGACTTCTGTCAGTGTACAGAATCTCCTAATTAAGTATTTCTGGAATGCAATCAAGAGTATAAAAGTTATTGTGCGCTTCAAAAGCAGTTGGAACTTGAGAGGTTTTGCTCTCCCTTCATTATAGTTTCAGTTTGCTGCTGTGGCTACTGCAGTCAGCAACAGAACTTTGTGAATCCTATTTCAATCACTTTCATTCTCTGCAGATCCTGTTTAGACCTCATGGAGTCATAGGATCATTTAGGCCAGAAAAGATCCTTAAGATCATAGAATCAAACCGAAACCCAACCCTACCAAGGCCACTAATAAGCAACGTCCCAACGCACCCACATCTGTGCATCTCATTCACACCTCTTTGCACATCCCAGGGATGGTGGCTCAGTCACTTCCCTGGGCAGCCTATTTCAATGCTTGGTAACTCTTTTTGGTGAAAATATGCTTCCTAATACCTGAGCTATACCTTCCCTGGCACAACTTGACAAACTCCCTAGATACAATCTCCTTTCAAGTAGCTGCAGAGAGTGATAAAGTCACCCCTAAGCTTCCTTTTCTCCAAGCTAAACAACCCCAGCTCCCTCAACTGCTCCTCCATCCCAGGAAACAGTGCACTGCTACTATTATCTGAATTCTTTGCCTAAATACTTGGACATAAATTGGTGGTAATCTGTTGCGGTTACTTTCAGCAAAGATTCCTTTTTTTTTTTGGTCTAAATTTCACCTACGAGACCCACTGGGCATTTTTATAATTTTAAACACACCCTTTATTCTCAGAGATGTGATGCAAATGGGTTTTTGGAAAGGGAGCAGTATTCAGTACTAGGGAAATGTGGCAGAGATTCTGTACAGCAGGAGACACTTAACTGGTGCCATTGGTTATCCAAGTGAACAGAAGCTACCTTTGTATAGCAGTGAAGTCATCACTGAGAAATGTGAATTTTGCCTTGATACTGTAAGACAGACATTCAATTGTAAGAAATGAGAGGGGGGTGGGGAGGGAATGACAAGAATAAAAATGAAAGAACTAAGAGGAATAATTATTGAGAAAGATAACAATTTAAACTTACATTGGTTGGGAATAAAGGAGAATATTGAGCAAAAGCTGGTTTTGGTTTGGAAGAAGAGGTTTACCTCTGCAGAGAGTGGATTGCTAGGATACTTCAAGAGAAGAAAGGAGGAAAAGAATGCTTCAACTTCTGGATACAAAGATAATCCTAAGATAAACAAATACTCAAAAAAAATTTGTGCTTTAAAATTTGATCTAAAGCCTATCCAAGACAATGTGATCTTTTTCATAAATAGAAATGGGTTCTTCCAATTAATAAAGATTTGTGAACCTGTCTGGAAGTCTGATCATAAGAGACTATTGCATAAATTTCATGATTATGTAATTATATGCTTCTTTTGTGTGATTCCTCTGTGATTACCTACTTTAAGACCATTTCTCTGTAATTTATCTCCTGTATTTATTGTATTTCCTCCTTCTTGTCAAATAGGTAAGCAACCTGAAGAAAATTTTGAAGGGAATATTGGATTACAATCATGAGGTAAGAATGGTTTTAAGTAATCTACATCTACATGCCTTTTTAGTTACATATTTTAGTTAACCCGTTGAATATAAATTGTATTCTACAGGTTAAGTACTGATGTTTTCTTGGCATAGATTGTGATTCCTGGCCTATTCCCTAGTCTTAGCCTTCTCTAAAACTTCTCACCTGTTTTATTGACTACTCAGAGGTCCCAGGGGAGCCTGATGTGCAAACTCTGTCATACAAACAGTAGATGGCTTTACTGAGTATGTTCTGGTCATAGACTTCAACAGTAGCTGTGTTTGATTTTTTTTTTCCCCTCCTCCTCTGCAGCTAAAGTCTACCTTTTCCCTTATTTTTCTCATAAGGAGAGAGAGTAAAGCATTTCTTGCCTCTCCCCACATTAAGATTTTATATGAAATATTCTAATTCTGGAATATTGGAATCACCCCTTGGCATTTTCTCTTATTCTGAGCAAACTCAGAAATTAACCATTACAGAGGAGTCAGAATACAATGTTTTTTCCAGTGGTGAATCTTCAGCTGAAATATGCTTTCAGTTTCAGTGATGTTTTGAGACAAATTGATCTGTACAGGCTGCAGCACAAAATCTATGCTTGTCTCAAAATATTAGCTTCTCATAAATACTTCAGAGATTAAGTTATTTGTTGATAAACTGAAGTCTTTCAGAAAAAAAGTTAGACTTATGAGCCATTCAGTAAATAGTTAGGTGTCCATGTTGAAATAAATGTTGAAAATCGGTGGTTAGGCAAGCTGGTCATAACTGGAAATACTAAAAAGAAACATTGGGGTTTTGTTATGGAAAATTAATATTACTAAGACAAAGTGATGCAAGATTCTTTTTGGCTGGTTAGTATATATGATGATTAAGTCTCTGGTGTGAAAACTTTACTACTAGGCAAGTTCTGAGCTGTTTCAAGCTGACTAACTTCTGCAAAGATAATACACATTTATAAGTCTGACTGGATTTTGGTTTAGTTTCTTTTTTTTTTTCCTGCTGGTGGTGATAGTTGAGATGACAGGATTCTCCTAGGAATTCTGCTTATGTTTTCCTCAATCTGATTCCTTCTCCTAGAGCCACCTTGTACTAAAATGTAGGTGTGATTGCATGTGGAATTTACCTGATGTAGCTGAAAGACTTTGAAAAATGTACGTGCTAACGTTTTCCATTCTCCAGAATTCAGAAATTTGTGTTGTGTTCAGGAGGACAGTCTTTCAATAGCTATGTTACATTGCTGTCTTTATCAATTATAGTATGGAAGAACAAGAAGCCAAAGTTAAGTGTTTATAGCTCGCATGCTTTGTTGTGCCCCACTAATCTTGCTGCAGAATTCTACTCCTCTGGAACTGAAATTTTAAAATTTTTTTGTAAAGGTATTTATTTAGTTTTTAAAGGTATTTTGTAACGTTTTGAAAAAGGGTTAAATGCTCTTTTTCATCACAAAATAGTTACTGCAGAGTCTATCCTCCATTTTCGTATTTCTTTCAGGTTTGTTTTTTTTTCCAACAGGAGTGAATTTGGGTCCTTTAAAGTATACAGATATTTTTAGTAGTGTTGAAGCTAATTCTTTGAGAAAACTGTTTAAAAAATTCCACAACACAAAAAGCACCATACACAACAAGAAAAACTCAACCACAACACTTCCACAAAACCCAACTCCAGAAAACTTCTGAGTGCCTTGTTTTTCTTTGTGATCTTCATATACATTACATACTTTTTCTAAATACCTTTACCTGGTTTCTTGTTTTCTCAAGTATTGCACAAAAGGGCAAGCAGCAAACGATTGATTCCCTCTATAGTCATTGTTTCCTTATTACACCCTGTTTAAGAAGTTAGTTTCTTTTTATCTGCAATTAATGTGTCATAGATGTGTTTTAATTCCAAATTTCATATTCATATTTTCAAGCCTCTCTTCAATAAAGAGCAATTTAGCAGAATTGTTTAATTCCATCTACTGACAATCATTAATGTAGTCTTAATGATAAATCAGATAACACTATTGTGAGTCACATGGGCTTTTGTTTTGTTGGTTTTTTTCTTTCTTTCTGCATGTGGGCTGTTTAATTACATATCATTGTACTACTAACTCAGATTATCTTCCATGGAACATCTCTCTTAGCTGTGAGACTTGCAAGTTATCCTTAAATTTGCTAGAAGTGCAAGGCTTAGTGATCTGAGTTTTTTTGCTTGTATTTTTCATCTGTCAGTGTTAGACATATGTATTATATAGGTGAAATATTTAATTTCTTGGCTTTATAGTAGTAAGAAATGTCAGATTTGTGTATAATATTTTATGCTACATGAGGTGTTTTTAGGTGTTGGGTTTTTTTAGTGGAATGCTTTAAAAAAAAAATCAGTTGTCCATGTGGTGGCCTGCTTTTGTTACCTTCTTATCTGAAGAAAAGAAATCTTGCCAAGTGTGTAACTTGTAATTGCTTTTGAGTCCATGCTCATAAGCGTCATGTTTGTCTTCTCCCAAATATTATTTGTGTCAAACAGTATGATTTAATATTTGGATATTAGGCGATTTACTTTGTTTTAAAGGTGGATTTAAAGTAAGAGTGAACTGCTCTTGTTGATTATGAGTCATCGTTGTACAAAATATGTGTGTATGTATATGTGCAGTGATACAGCCATGTAAGTTCTGGGTCTTTACACAGATTCTGGGGCAACAGATAAATGACTTCACCCTTCCTGATGTTAACCTGATTGGAGAGCATGCTGATGCTGCAGAGCTTGGGAGAATGCTTCAGCTTATTTTGGGATGCGCTGTGAATTGTGAACAGAAGCAAGGTAATAAATTTTCAAAGCGTGTTTTCTTGCTTGTTATGTAAATACTTAGAGGAAAAATTATATTTCCTGTGTTTCTGTCAGAGTCAAATGCAGGTTTTTTTCAGTGGTGACATGATTTTGTCCTACAGATAGTGACTGTTGTTTTGTTGTAAGCTTCCTTAGTTTTGGAGACTCACACTGTGGAATTGATTTTGCTTCCAACATACATGTTTTCAATTTGGGTTTGCTGAGCTGAAAAATCACTCTACAAAGGAAAGTTCTTGGGCCCTACCTTTTAACCATTTATGAGGTAGATCAGGGTAGTTAAGAATGGACATATGTGATTGTTGCATTATTCCGTGTGACTCCTGATTTTAGGAATGCATTCCAGTCATTACCTTAACTACACAGGTGAAGACTTTGTCTGAAGATGTGTCTGATGTGATCTGGGACACTGTAGTTTCTGAGAGCAACTGCAAACATTTATTCTAAACACTTAAAACACAAAACATAGTCATATGAATACAAAATACACGTTTGGGAAAATAAGGCTATTTCTACTGTATTTACATTACAGTTGCACCAAATATATGTCTCTTCTGATTTAACTCAATTTGGTTTTGGTGGCAGCCAGGGTTTAAGACCTTTTGTCTTCCTCTTGCTTGGTTCATCTTAACTTTTACTGCTAGTTTCCCCTTTCAGTTTTCTCAGGTGACTAAATCACTTTAGTTTCTCCTTCTGAAATGACTTTTGTTCTCTTAAACAGGAGATGGTCTGGCTATCTTATTAATTAAAGTAGAGGGAATGTTATTCCATGAGTATATAAATAACTCTGGTTTATTAACCCTCCTGTCCTCTCTGTTTTCTGAAAAATTATCTTCCTTCCTTTGGGTGACTATTTGTCACCCTCAGGTGGGAAGTATATCTTATTCTTGTCTATCCTTTACTGTCTCGGTTTGGACATTAAAAATGTACATGTCTGAAATATCAGAACAGTCTAGTTTTATGTACTTGGAGTGAGATCTGGCATAAGCTAATTAACCAGTTAGGGGTGACTTTTCCCCAATGTCTTTCTCTTAGGCACATTATTAAAAGAATACAGGTCATGTATAAAGGAGATCATATCTATCTGGAAACTGCATTATACTGGGCAAGTCATTAACTTAGTCTAAATGTCAGAATTTGCCCTTCTGATCACTATACTGTCTCGCAAAGTACCTCATGTGTAACTCATCTGTACATAGGTGAGGAGTGAAAAAGTGGAGGGGGACTTAATTTGTGGTGTAACACAGGAATAATAACAGATAGCAAGAATGGATGTGAAAATGCTTTGAAATGAGGATGCTGTAGGAAGGCAGGACATTATTGTTAAACTTACGGAAAAGAACAACCTATGCATGGATTGTGTACTTGAAGAGCCTGAATAGTTTGGGAACAAACAGAGAAAAGGAGTGAAATTAGTTTTAACAGAACTGTGAGGTGCCAGAAGGAAAAGAAAAAATAATTATGTACTTTTTTTGTTGTTGTAGAGTTCAAATAAGCCTGGATTTATGTCTGAACAGACTTCTGATAAAATCCTATTGAGTTTGTTGCGGTGGGACTTGACTGGTGATTATGCATTTCAGTGTCATCCATGGCACCTACTCATTTTGTAGGAAGGATGCAGCTTCTGATCTTCTGTTCTCTGAGTTGAACTTCAACAATGACATTTCAAAATGGCCTTTTTTTTTTTCAGAGTACATCCAGACCATAATGATGATGGAAGAATCAGTTCAACATGTTGTCATGACAGCCATTCAGGAGGTATGCTGGAATGCCCACAGTGTGTAAAAGTTCTGCCTTTCACTATTTTACAACAATATGCTTTGGAAAAACTTAGTTGGAAGTAAAGAAAATAACGGGGGGTAGATTTTGCCTTTTTACAGGGAAAAATATCTTATTTTTTCCTTAGAAAAATCATGCTTTATGTCAAGGAACTCTGGTTCAATGTCCCACTTTTCTTTAAATCTAGAAGACTGGAACTTCTAGATATTTTTGATATTGGGTTCCCTTTCCTTTACCTTTCCCACCCTGTGAATCCTAAAGTACACTAGACTGATTTTATATGGGTAACCAAATACTGTAGAATTTCATCAAAATTTGTACCTTGAAATTGCAAAACTTCATGGGCTGCTAATTTTTTTTTTTAATTTTGTTGACAAGTGAGAAGGAAGAGAATTGGAGAGCAGAGTATTCTTCTGTCAGCTGTAGTGTTATGATACATAATAATGATATGTAATGATAAATAATATGAATATATATGAATAATATAATAGGCTGCTATGTTTTTACAAGTTAGTGAGTATACTCCAGTGCATTTTGTTAGTTGTTTGTTATACTCCAGTGCATTTGTAGTTAAAACCACAGTGTTAGCCACTAGAGCCATGAAACCCCCATGTAACTTCTTATGAGCCCAAAATGCCCACAAGTGAAATGCCTATCAGTCTTCATAGATGGAGGTTTACTGCGGGGCAGGCCACTAAGGAAAGCTGGAAACCACTAGTAATCCGATTTCTTTTGAACCTGAACAAGAGAAATTAAGTTCCACATTAGGCTCTGGAGCAATTTCACTTCTCTGGAATGTCTGAATATAGAAAGAGGTATTAGTAAGGCTATAAGGGACCCTGTCCCCTGTCATCACTTCAACCATGCAGTCATACATTCAGTTGTCTGTGTGTGGAGTGCTGTCTACAACCATGCAGAGCAGACTTTTGAAATGAGCATTGAAAGAATTGTTACGCTAAATCATCTTCCAGTCAGTGCTGCTAAGCACCAGTTTGCTGGAGTTTTGGGATATTTTACTTTTTTCTACTTTTTTGTAACTGTAAACACAGTGTTTTAGTGAATCTTTCTAATACTTTTTATTAAATCCAGATTTCAGCATCATTGTATTCTGCACTACCTTGAAATAGAAAACCTTATTTTATCCTCCCTCTTTCTGTTAAAAATCTCCTATTTAATTTTTCTAAAAGTCTTCTTCATTTGATATAATAGCCAGATTTGAAGCAGTCCACAATTTTCAGCATTTTTGATGGGTAAACTTTGAAGTTTTTTAGTGTTTGTGCCCTTTCTCTGAGCTGGTGAGTAGAAGTAGGGGAGAAATCACTGGGTCTGTTTTTCTGGAACAGATTTTTGAAACCCCCTGAATCAAAAAGCTTACTATTCAGGTACTGGCCCAGTTCTGAGTGATTTTAATGCTACTTTCCAAGCTGCTTAGAAATCCAAGGCATTTCAGGACCAAATGAGGAGGTTCTCAGGTGCTCAGTGAAGAGGGGAGAAAGCGTCTCAGACTTTGATACACTTTGAGAGCGGGATCTCCCTCCACTATTTTTTAATGGGCTTGATGTCTGGGGAAGTCCGGGGTCAACTGGAAGCTGGCAAAGATTATCCAAATTTTCAAGAAGAGAAAGAAGACAGACACTGGCCATTGCAGGCCTGCCTCACGTCAGTGCTTGGCAAAGTTGTGGAGAAGGTTATTCTGGGAGTTAGGTCGTAGCCAGCACAGATTCACATGGGGTGAAACTTCACTGGATTTAAGGAGGATTTTCTGTTTCTTGGACTCACAGCAACTCTCAGAATTCAAGTGACTTGGAATAAGCAATATGTAGGAGGCACCAAAATAAGATGCCTAGGAAAGTAGCTATAAGTACATGTTTGAAAAGTTGCTGTACGTCACCTAGTCCAAACGCTCCAAAGTATTTGACATTGCAGGTACTCTTTCTTTAAAATTAGGTATGTCAGAAGACCTCTCTCAGCTTTACTGATGTGTTATGAAATTTATTTTTCTGTTTCAGTCGAGCACATATAAATTTTTTTTGATGCTTCTTTGGTTTTCATAAGTCATCTTACTCAGGAAAGTATTTCATAAGGCGCAGTAGAACAAGTTTTATCTACTTTTTTTGCATGTAGAAGGTGATTTTTCAATGGAAGAAGCAGCATATCACGTTCTAAATTTTAGTCGATTATTTTATTTTAGTTTTTAATAACTTGTGACTTTTCAACATTTCCTTTCTTCACTTATTTAAATGTTTAAAAATATGCCTTGTGCTCCATAAGGTTTTATAAATTGAACAGTGCTTGTTATTAACAAATAACAGTGTTCTTTTGTTCAGTGTAGACAAATTGATCTGGTGTTTTGCCACCACCGAGATTCTTAGATGCTAGTCTTCACATGTACGTATCTAAAGACAAGCTGTGCACAAGATAGAGGATTTCATGTATTAATATGCATAATATTACAGTTATTTATAATTTCATAGTTTTTAGATTTTTTTAAGGCCCCAAATCTTTTCTTATAGAAATTATTTTGGCCATGATGTGTTTTTCTTTCTTTTCCTTTCCTTGACATCTTTTGGAAGTTCTGCTGTCATTTTCCCAAGTCTTTTTCTTGAGCAGCAAAGTTCATTATTTATGAAGGCGGTAGCTGAGGCAAATAATCTGCTTGCCTTTGCTGTTTAGAGATGTTCTAAACTTGATCACTTAGCAGGTGTCTGTGCAGGTCAAGTTGAGAGTCAGAACAGTACTAGAGGTAGTGTCAAAACTTGCCTGGGGTGAATAGGAAAAGGAACTTACTGTCTGGGTTAATACTGACTGTGTTACTTCCACTGTTTGGTTTTGTGGGTTTTTCCCCTGCTGTATTTTGTCTTGACTGTTTCAAGCTTTATCTTGTGTGAAGTAAAAGTGGTTTTTTAGTAGTTAGGAAATAATACAAAAGTATTTTGTTGTGTCTGTCAACAGATAGACTGGAGGATAGACTGAATACCAACTGGAGGAAGAAAGTCTACCTGCTTTAAAGGATACACAGTGTCATACATAGCCTTGATTCTTTAAAACAAACATAAAAATGTTTCAAAAAAGAAAACCTGAGTACAGAAGCTAGATTTTGTCATTGTTTTGTGGACACTTAAATGAGCTTGTAAAATATTATCATTATAGAAGAAGCATTTCAGATAAAGCAAGTGTTTTGGACTGTTAAAATCATCAACTGAATGGTTCAGCTGCATTTGCAAAATCATGTATAGGGGAAAAAAAGCTTTCATAATTCAGGTTATTCATGCATGCAGATTTTGTGACAGTTTTACCCATTCCCTAATCTTTATGTATCCATGACAACACAACTTGTTCACATTTCCCAAGGAAAGCAATTAAAAAGTGAAGGTTTTAATAGTATAGGATTAGCAGACCTTCAAGTGTTCTGTGAGATATCATACCAAGGCTGTGAGCATGAAGAGGTACATATGTAAAGGATTAACGTGGAATGACAACTGCTACTCATAAAACTACACAAATAATTATAAGTATTATCATGTTGTCCAGGTTATTGCACCATTTAAAATCCAGACTGACCTTTTTATGCAAAATAAACCGGAAAAAGAAAAAGGCAGTAAATGCTAGTTCATTTCACTGTCAGAAGCTCTTAAGCAGGCTTTTTCTTCTCATGTAGACACCTAGTGCAATTGCTTGATATTGCTGGCACTTCTTTTTTTTTCCCTTTTTATAATTTCTGCACATCATCCTCCATTAAAGTTACAGGTGAAAATAAGTGATAATATTTATACTTAAGCTAAATGATGAGCTTGGAACTGAAGGCCAGTTCCAGTGCTGCAAAATCGTGAAGGCAGACCTTTATTCCTCCTGTAGTCTGCTCCAGAAGAAAACTAAAGCTGTAAGGGGAGACTGAGAAGGCCACTTCCTTCTGCTTTTTACTCTCTTAACTTATTTGAAATACAAATGAAATGAAGTTTGACCCTGTAAACTCAAAAGTCTTGGCATTGATCCGTACCTCTCAATTCCACATGTTCTAATATCACACTTGCAGGCTGCGTGTGAAGCACTGAAAGAACAGCTGTATTTAATGAAGTTTTTCTGAATATGAGCTTTAAGTGAAGGAGATATATAGCAGACTCAATAAGTAAATTTGATTTAAAAATTAGTATCAACTTGCTAGTATCATCAGATTAGTAATAAATAATGTATGTGCCATTGAGCATGTAACTGATTAAATGAACATTTTGGAGCTCTAAATTTTGGTAATATCAGAGAATGCAGATTGACCAGAAACAAAGTGAAGAATGGAGGAAACTAGGCAAACCTGTTACCTTGTATTTTTTAAGTGGATGGAAGGTTGTAGTGTGTGCTTTGAGTTGACAAACATATCTGTATGGAATCCTAAGACACAGCATTCAGTAAAACTTTTCTTGAAATTTTCAGAAAATCTGACTAAAGAGAGAAAAGTTTGGATAGGTGGGTGGAGTTGTGCTCTGTTGGCTGTGCTATTTAGGGTAAAGTGTTTCCTATTAAGTGGGGAGAAACTGTGTAGAGGCAATCCAGAAGCAGAATGTGGTTAAAACATTTTGTTGCATAAACCATTTTCCCAGTGTGTGGGGAGGTGTGTAGGGGAAAGATGGATGCACTCCTTTGCCCTGATACCTTTTCATCCCACTCCTTAATTCAGTTTATTATTAACTGTTGATCTGAAGTTGGATTCCTGTGTTAGTTGTGAGTTATCTGTCAGTATCCTTCCTGTTCTTTGTCTAGTTGTGCGACTTACTGAACACAAAACAATCCCTTAGATTTCATCTTTAGCATTCCCACCATAGCACAGGCCGTCAGATTGCAAGGTGCTTCCTGTTGCACTGAGTCAGTCATCTGCACGTGTGTCTATGACTCTCACCCTCAGTGCCTCATGCACGCTTTCCATGACATTCCCAACGCACCCCGTGGAGTTAAATTCACAAGTGCTGTGTAACATTCAGGGTACACCCAGACCACATATCTCCACTGCCTATTCCTGCTCCAGATAATGTCCTCTTTTCTGGACATTTCTGCTTAAGGGCTCTTCCAGAACAGCGTGTTTGGCGAGAGATGACAAAACTCCCTGAAGAAAATAGGGATTATATTAGTGGCCTTGGCCTGCTTCCTGTACGGCAACTCACGGGAAGCAGTGACACCACAGTGGCCTCTAGTGGGTTGTGCGGTCACTTGTATTCCTTTTACTGTAGGTCTTGTGCAGGTCGGTTGAGCTGGTTTTCTGAAGAGGAAGTTGTGCTCGGGCCAGAAAGGGGCGGCGGCTGTTAGGGACATGTTGTTGGACACCCCTGCGGGCTGAGCGGGACCCGCCAGCTGGAAAGTGCTGGCTTGGCGGGTGGAACTTACTTGTGTGCTTGTGAACACGCGCGTCCAGTGTTTGCAAACAGTTTTGGGATATAAAACAGAGAAGAGGAGTTCAGTATTTGGTTAATAGGGGATATCCCTTTAGTCATCTGGAAAAGCGTTTTGACAGTAGCTACTGAAATACAGTAATTGAAACATGTAAGACTTATCACAGAGCAGGGAGGGATTGGAAGTTTTTGTTTAAATGATAATCAGCTTAGATTAGGGCCTTAAATTACAGACAAGTTTGTAATGCCACTATATATGGTAATGAAAAAGATGTGACTTCATTTTTCCAGGGACAGCTCTGAGGCTAGGGACTTTCTAATTATTGTTACAGGGAGTCTGGACTCCATGCAGTGCTTCATCTTGGAGTGGTTTTGTTGTTGTAAACATGTAGACAAAATGGAAGAAATTTGACAAACATTGTCAAGGTCTGAGGAGGACTGTTGAGGACAGATAGATTAATTTAAGCATTAGTTATGCAGGTAAATCCCAATTAAGGATATGGGAAAAGGGAGAGATATGTAAGTTTATAAATATTTGAATGATGTAAATGTCAAACAGAGATTTTTCACTTGTACACAGTGGTATAAACAGAAAGGGTTGAGAACAAATGAAGGCTCTGTGCCAAAAACTTTGTCAAGGAAAAGTAATGCAAAAGCACTGTTTTCTGGAAGGAATAAAGGAAGCCCTGTCTCTGGAGAGAGTAACCAGGCTGGACCAGAGGTCTTAGGGAAAAAATCTAGTCCTGATTTTGGTTAGAACTGGGCTTTTTTGATTGGAACATCCATGAATTGTGTCATTGGAGAGCTCTTAAAACTTATCAGCTCTTTCTCTTTTTTTTTTAATAAGCTTATCAATCAATTTTGTAGGACTTGATTTGGGGTTTTGTGCTGAGGGTTTGATGGTGGTTTGGGTTTTTTTGTTGTTTTGTTTTGGGGTTTTTTTTATTTGGTTGGTTTTGGTTTTTGGTTGTTTTTTTTTTTGTTTTTTTTCTTTAACATATTCTAAATATTACAAAACCACCGTCAGCTATTCCTGCAATAAAATAGGTTAGTACACAATGAATTGCAATACTCATTTCAGAAATGCACTCTACAGAGTTTCTCTTTAAATTTGAAAATTACAGACAACTCCAGAGCAGAATTTTGTTCATCTTTGTTTTGCACTATTAGCTGAGGATATGTCCCAAACTTTAGTGAAATAAATAAATGCATGTGAACTTCCAGGTAATTGAAGCATGAAAGCCACTGGAAGAGAACAATTAAAAGGAGATCTTGCATGGTGTGTTAATATCTACCATCATTCCAATGCCACTTCAGTAAAATATTTAGTGGGGTGTACTGTAGAATTCATCATAGATGAAGAATGTGCATTGTCAGAAGAAAAAGAGATGATGTAAGGGGTTTTTGTAACACTCTAAATATTATAAATTAGGAAGATTATTTTTTTTCTGTTTTTGTTTCTGAAGATATCTTATGTAAAAATGAAGTTAAAAACTTTCAAATTAAGTCAGATTAAAACTCTCAAAAGTAAAAACAAGCTTGGTATTTCGTTGAAGCTTAGGTTTTAATATAAAAGTAAATCCTTGTTTTTTCTAATCCAGTGTAATCTAATTGCAGTTGATGAGTAAAGAGTCTCCAGTCTCTGTTGGAAATGATGCTTACGTTGACCTTGATCGGCAGGTATCTAAGACCAAATGTTTCTTTTCCTTCCATCATAGCACATCAGTGGCCAGTCCTTTTTCTGTATTAAGAACTCTGTCTTTTTTTTTTCTTTAATCATTAAATGGTTTTGTGGGAAAGTCAAATGAGGAGTGGAAAACTATATTTCAGTAGTAAATTTCAGAGTCCTTTAGGTTTATAGATTGAGTTTACTCCTATTGTGTGTTTAAGGGGAAAAAAAAAGTTGATTTGGAAAACCAGTCTAGCTGTATGACATAATAAAGTAAACTGCAGATTGGTACAAATCTTTAGGTATTGAGAAAGGATAAAAAATGTGTAGTATTTGAATAAAACTTTTTATGTGAGTTCCTAGTCCCAAAGTTACTTAAAAAAACCGCAAATCAAAACAAACACACATATGGGGTCCTGGAACCAGTCCAGTACATAAGAGAAGTTTTCAAATATAATCCTTCCCTGTCTGATATATTTAAAAAATATGCAAAACCAATTGGTTTTGCTAACTTAACTTCATGCTAACACTATCCTGCTTCCTCAGTTTTTTTTCTAATTGAGAAGTATAATACAGTGGTTTTCCCTGTGTCCCTCCATCATACTTTTTCTGCAGAAATATGTAAATGCTGGCAGATTAAATTAATTTCTGTATGAAAACAGGCCCTGAGAAATAAACTTGCACATACCAGATATGATGATGCTATTTGAGAAAGCCCATTTAAACTGCATCATATATAATAGTACGTCTATATCTATGACTATATGCATAACATACACACACCTGTAGCTGTGCTTATGTTAACTGCATTTGTTTGTAAACTGGCAAGATACATGTCTTTGAATATTGAGCCCTTGAAGGGAAATACCTGAATATTTACCACTGCTTACAAGATTCAGTGCCCTTTTTCAGAATGGTGGGCTTCTCTGTCACCACATTAGTTGTATCCCTGTTGTGCACTAAGAGTAGCTTCCTTTATTATAGAGATTTTACCCTAATTGTCCATTCCCTGTATTCCACCTTCCAGTCCTTTCAAAACTAGATTGAAAATTTAAATTATACACTCTTTGATTCTGTAAAGAAAAGTGGTATTGACAATTTTTTTCAGTGTAGAGATTTGATGAGTTCTTCAGACCCGAGTTCTTCAAGTGTTTTTGGCTCAATTCGTAGAATAGATGTGATAATTCTAATATAAGAGCAAATATTACTTTTAGATACTTTTACTTTTTACTAATACACAAACTAAACAGTAATCACAACTGCTTCTTTTTTTCTTTATAAGAGTGGAATTGCCTGAGCTTTTCAAAAATTTAATATATTACCTAAATGTGAAAATTTTAGTCATGTAGTTCAGAATATTTTTAATTGGATCACAGAGAGTGATGACAGTGTTAATGTTTATTGTTTATGCTAGCTGAAGAAAACTACAGAAGAATTAAATGAAGCATTAGCAACAAAAGAAGAAATTGCCCAGAGATGTCATGAGTTAGATATGCAGGTAAGTTTGCTATAGCGTCTGTATTAATTTTCAAGTGGGGAAAAAGATGTGTTAACTTTTAGGCAGCTGAAAATAAGCAGTATAGTGTGGAAAACAATTTTTAAATGGGAGATGAAAATGGCACAGTAGTTATTTTGCTTCACTTGTGCTAGCAGAATGAATGTCATTGTTTTCTTATCTTGATGCAACGTTGCCAGTATGAAGATGACTCACACTGATGAAACTTTTTTTCATTCTAGTAGGAAGGGTTTGAGCTGTGTGGTAGAACTGTTGCGGTAGAGAACTAATACAAGTTCTGCTGCTGTAACAGTTTCAGTTCAGTGTTAAATGCCAGTAGGAAGTTATTGCAGACTATCATCTTTGTATGGGTTTTGACTAAGTTTTACTTTTAGTCAATCATACCTCATCTGGAAGATACGAGGAGTGCAAGGAGGAAGCCCTGAAAGGCTTTGCCATTGTAACCCTGTTTTGGAGTATAATTCAGGCTTTTTGCCAAACAGTTCAGTAACTGTTGGAATTAATTAAGCTGATCTGTGTGCTCATGGTTAATATGTGAACCCATGTTTCAGCTGTTGTTTGAGTTGGAGCACTCTGAGTTCTTCACGCCACTGCCTGTTTCCACAGCGTTGGTGGAAACTGAGTCATCTTTGGAACTGTGTTCCTGTTTTGGACCTGCTTGCAGTTAGCCCTTACTGCGGAGAGCTACTTTTATTTGTTTGTTGGGAGAGTATACAGACTTAATTGTGATGAAGTTATCTTCTGTCATAACAAAGACTTCTTCTTTCAATGCCAGTGCAAAATACATTAAAGAATAATTACATTTTCTGTGTGGTAAATCTGCCCCTAATGTTGCTATATGTTGGTTACATCACTTAACAATTGAATGCCTATTAAATGATACAGTAAATTCCTGTGAAATGTGATGATTATTGTAGTCTGCTTGTTTTTGTTTGTGGGTTGTGCTGATACTTTATTATGTGCACAAAAAAATATTTCTCTCTGTAGCTGCATAGGTCAGTTATTCTAGTCCATGCTTTTATTACAACAGGTTGCAGCCCTCCAAGAGGAGAAGAGCAGCCTGCTTGCTGAGAACCAGATTTTGATGGAACGCTTAAATCAGTCTGATTCTATTGAAGATCCCAACAGCCCTGCAGGTCGTAGGCACCTGCAGCTGCAGACACAACTAGAACAGCTCCAAGAGGAAACATTCAGGTAGAAAAGCTACACTTGGTTAGATTGTTGGTAGCTGGCAACATATGTGACTTAGATACTTCTGGTTCTGCTGGCAATTATGAATGAGTATAATGGGTGACATAACCGCAGTAGTACAGTTTTTACAGTGTTGTACACATTAGGATTTACCTCTTTACAAGCTCTAGCATAACAAAATGCATCAACCTAAGGCTGAAGTGCTGTATACATGTCACTCTCTACTCTGTGAGTTATTTTGAATTGTTTTCATGCAGTCATTTCACCCGTGGTTTTCAAAATCAGTGAGAATTAAAAGTAGCATGCTTTCCTTTACCCAAATTATTCTGATCGTGTTTTTAAGGTGTAGAAATTCCTAGACTAAGGTCTGCTACAGGCAGTACTACAGGTGGCATTATTACATAGCAAAGTATGTCCTTCTCTGAACTTGAAAAACAAATTGTTTCATATCTGAAACATGGAGATTATCCACATGTGAGCTCTGCACTTCATTTGCATTTCCTCACCATGTGGATTTACAATCCCTCTGTAAATCTCCTTCCTGGTTCTTTTGAGAGTTGCTTCCAGGCTGTGTGTGCCTATTCTGCTGAAGAAAGCTGGTTCACTTCACTTTTTCATTCTCTTTGCCATACTTTCCTTCTCTTTCTTGAGTGAAACCATGGTATTTCTTTACACTGCCAGTTTTTCTTTTGCTATCCTCTTCCCATTGCCCTTTTCTAATTCTTGTGATAAGTGCCATGTAACTTTCCTTTTTTGCCTGTTTTGCCATTTTTCCACTTCCTCTTATACTAAGCCTCCTTCCTGGTTATTCTGACATACCCTCTCCCATTCGTTTCTTGAAAAACGTTCAGTATTTCTCTTTCACAGCAGCTAGTGCCTGGATTTCTTCATTCTATACATCTACCATGTAAAGGAATAATGTAGTGATTATCTCTTCCAATTCATCTCCATGCTCTGGAATGATTTCTCCTGAAGTCTGTTATCAGTTATTGTTTGAACAGGTTTTCTCCCCATATTCGATATCTGCACTGCCTGTTACTCTAATTTTGGGTTCTGAAGGTCATTCTAAACCTTTTTCACGTGTGAGACTCATTCCTAGTCTCCTTTATCTCTTTCTCCTGCCTTCGTAGCATATGGTTTCTAATGACAAACTGTACGTATTCCTTCCAACTCTACCTGATCAAGCAGGACATATGTACAGCTGAATTGATGCCCAGTGTGGTACAACTGCTTTTCTCCCAGTCTTGACTCTTTGTCCTTTGACACTTCTAGTCTGTCACAATCCAAATGTTTGTTGTTTGTGGTTTAAATGACTTAAAAACTTTCTCTTGTCTCCATTCTTGTAGACTCTTTTTGGATAAAATACTTTTTTACCCCTCATGGCCATATCTCCCTTTCTGGATTGTTTGTGTTTTAATTTCAGATCAAAATCGCCATAGGACTTTTGTGTTCCAGGTCGTGTCCTTTTCCATTCATTCAAAATACTTTGACAAAGTTACTATTACCTGTTCCCTGTTTTCACTGACAGGTTAATGAAGCTTTGCCTATGTGTGCTGTATGCAAGCAGTTTACTTCAGCAACTTTGGTCTGAGTTCTTTACTTTTTAACTAAAAACCTGGTTCTTCAGGTGTGCTGGGCATGCACAGGCTCTTTTTGAGTAAATAAATAAAACCACTTTGGTGAGAGCTCTGTGACATTTATAACATCTGACAATCAGGTCAATATTGTTGAAAGTGTATAGGAGTTGGACAACTGAAGAAAATCTTACAATAAAGGTGTCATGTTCAAACTCTGTATGTTCCAAGATGAAAAAAGGTGAAAATTTCTGCTTGAGCTTCCTTTGTGAAAAACTACTATTGCAGAAAAAACCTGAGGATTATCTTTGTGAGAACATACATTACCTTTTGATTTTCCAAGTAGAAAGACTGAAAGATTGGGAGCATCAAAAAAGTCAATCTGCTTCTACATTTTGAATAAGCACACTGGGCTGTTCTCCTTCACTGCAGCAGAAGGCCATTTCATGTGACTTTAGAGGGGATGATGATGAGGAAAGGTAACTGTGGCTCAAGATGGAAAGTTATTTTCTGTTTTTCTTCATTTTTACAGATTAGAAGCTGCCAAAGATGACTATCGAATACGCTGTGAAGAACTAGAAAAGGAAATTGCAGAATTGAGACAACAAACAGAAGAGCTTACTACACTGGCAGAGGAGGCTCAGTCTTTGAAGGATGAGATAGATGTACTCAGGTAAATTCTGTTCCATTAATCCTTTTTTTAACTATTAACTTTTAATTTGTGTACTTAATCTACATTATCTTTTGTTTAAATAATTTAAATATTAAATATAAACACTTTCTCAATGCCAAGGTTCTTCTGGATCCTCCAGTTTAATTCTGCTTAAGTAAAATGGTTGTTTATTGTGTACCTTGATCAATAACTATGAGTAGACTTAGCACTTCTACACAATCTTATGGTTATTACAGGGCACTTGCTGGTCTCTTGAGTATTTGCTACTCACGTTCATCATGAGTTGGGCAACTGTTCTCATCAGGAAACTATGTCCTTTCCTAGGTTTGCGTTGTTTGCACTTTGGATGTGCTTTTGGTTCATCAAATAATGCTAATATGAACACCTGTTGCAGCTCTCACTGTCACTGGATCTTAGCTCACGAAGTTGTCATGATTTCATGATGGTAGGGGTTTGTAGGGTGGGACAGACACTTTTGCTGTGGAACGTAATCCTTCAGTATTGGTGCCTTGCTGCAATGAGTTATTCAGAACAGTTACCCATTCCCTCTCCCAAGGCTTAGTTTAATATTGCCTTTTCTAATTCACCAGCACCTTTCTATCAGAGCTTTCTGTCTTTATCCCCTCTGTCATTAATATAAGGAATGAGCCCATCAGGCTGCATAATTTCATGAATTGTCTGTGTGGGTGGCATAGGTGCAAAGAGTAATTCCTTGTTGCACGAGAGAGGCTCTGCACTTCACTGGGGATCTTAGAGATTTGGCTTGCCCCAATGTCTCATAAACTGGCCCATCAATTCGGTGGGAGATTCCCTGGATTTCACAGGAAGTTGAGCCTGTAAATGATTTGGTTCAAAAATGAAACCGAGGACAGTATTAGTGGTAGAGGGGTGGGTGGTTGTTGGGGTGAGAGTAGTTGCTGTCCTGACAGTGCAGTGGATGGATTAAAAAAACTCTGAGAAGTTATGAACAGAGCCTGGTGTTTCTTTTCTCCCTCTGTCTTTTTTTTTTTTTTAGAAGGAATCATACTCCAAACAAATCAAACACAGTACTTTACTTCTGTGTCACCAAGTATGAGTTGCCCAGGAGATGGATCTTTATGATTTTATTCCTGGCTCTCATTAAAACAAATTGGAGGCCAGAAAGTTTTCTTCTTTACCCTTGTAAAATGCAGAATAGAAGATAATTTGGAATTGAAAGGAAATGAGTGGGAGTTAAGTTGTATTAACTACTGTTTTAAGATTGGAAGCAGATAAGAAAGCTGTATTAGGAAGAGTGATAGTTTCTAAAGGACCTCTATCAGCAGTAATTTGAGTTGACAAACAGTCATATGGGAGGAAAGCAGGTAATTTAAAAGTGAAAACATCAGTAATAAGAGAATATGACTGCTTTATTGTTCTCCTCATGATGTCTCAGAATGTCTTCTGCATTAAGGCAAAATAGTGAGGAAGCATTTAACTTTGTTGGTTTTGTTAGTTTTCTGAGTTCAAATTCAATACAAATCTGTCCCTTCAGGCATTCTTCTGATAAAGTAGCCAAGTTAGAAAGCCAGGTAGAGTCATACAAAAAGAAATTGGAAGATCTGGGTGATTTGCGGCGTCAAGTGAAGCTTTTAGAGGAGAAGAATACAATGTACATGCAAAATACTGTGAGCCTGGAGGAAGAATTAAGAAAGGCCAACGCAGCACGCAGTCAGCTGGAAACATACAAGAGACAGGTGAGGACAAGCACCATCTATGCAACAGTACTCTCTATTGTTCAACACTTTCTCTTCCTAATATGGTTAATACCTCAAAGTAAAAAAGAAACTATAAAAAAACAGCTCCTTCTCTTTAGAAGATTTCCGTGTTTTGTAGGTACTACCTTTGTCCTCCTTTCCTGCAATTCTTGTCATTATTACATGTTTATATTAGTTTGCCAATAAGCAGTATTTCTTACATTTAAAAAATCAACAGAAGTTAAGGGTTCTTTCCTAAGTTATTCCCACTTCATATTCAATAGCAGGGCTTGAATTTGAGCCTCTTCTTTCAGAGAAAGTATCTGCCTTTCACTTAAAATTTTCTGGCAGTGAGGAATGCACCGCAGCTGAGGTAGGTTATTCCTCTGGCTAAGTAACCTCTCTTTTTTCAGGTTCTAGTTTCTGATACTTCTGAATTTTTCCAGATAAGAAGAGAAAAGGACACATGTCATCCCTGTTGTTTATATGCACTCAGCAGAGTACAAAATGTGTCACCAGCACACTCTCTGGAGTGAAAGGCATCTGTTTATCCTCCTGCTTATCAAAGTGCCATGTGATGCTGTTTCTGTAAAGGTGGACGATGTGCTTAATCTTCTCTCTGCTTCTATGCTACGGGGACATAACATCATACTGGCATTCTTGCTACAGGGCCAGGCAGAGCATGGCTCATTAAAGTAGTAGTACCTGCTCTGTATTTCTGCCTGATTGAATGGTCACAGCACAGGGTCCCTGTTTGTCAGCTTACAGTAGAATAAAACACAGAACCAAGCACTAACAACATTGCAAGCCCAGGAGCAATGTGTTTCCCTAAGACTTAATAGATCTTTTTCCCTGCGCTTGGCCATCTCATTTATTTAGACTACTAGTTTCAGCCTCCGTGGCCTAGTTGTAAATACAGCCCAAGTGTTTTTACCAGAAAAAAAGAACTTGGACAAGAAAAAATATGAGATAACAGACAATTCCTGTAGTGGAACGTGTCCTGTGTATGAAGGATCCAACCCCACTCATGAGGATGCCATCAGAGGAGTTATTTCTTTGATTTAGAAGCATTGTGCTATGCAAATGTAAGTGCTTGATTCAAACTCCTATATTAATTTGCAAGGAAGTGGCATCTCCACTGCACACAGCAGAAGCCTTTTCTAAGAAACTTTATTGCAGCATTAAGAATTGAAATGTGAAGATTCCAGGATAATTTTTTCGTAATTTAATTCAGCCCCTTTGTGCATGTGCATTCTGATATATTTTTAACAGTATGTCTTGCTTTTCTTTGTTGCAAAATTCCTGCTTTACTCATTCCGCACTGAGATAATGCTTAGTAAATGTGATGGCAGTTTGTTTTTATTTTTTTTTAATCTTCTGCATTACCATGAAACTGTGTATCTTTCTATACCCTCACAAGTCCTAATTCAAGACAATTAAACAGTTTATTTCCTGCTGTGTTTTTCTGCATGCCATTACCATAGCTTGAGTGATTACAAACATTAATGCATTTTTTTCCATTTGAGGTGAAAATTTACATCTTTTGCAAGTGGGGACACAATCACAGGTGAAGGCCTGTGTATTTTTTTTATACCTGCATTTATTGTGATAGCCCCAGTGATGGATGTCACATCTGAGAAATGAAATATTTTCGTATCTAATATTTTATTTTTTTAATGTCAGAAAACGCAGGCCTGTGCTATTTTTACGGCCTTTAATTTAAGAACAACAGCAGCAAAGTCTTTCTCTAAGACTTAAAACCATGCATATTTTAGGCCTTGTAGATATTTTGCTGTAGCTGTACACATTGAAAATAAAAGGCAGCAAGAAAAACTGGCTAGTCTTAATGTAAGTAGTGCTTCACAATTTAAGTTAATCTCTTCCTGTCTAATCTAAAAGCCATGAAAAAGCCTTCTTATGAATTCCTTCAGAAGAAGCTGTATGTCTTTATCTGAGTCTTCATTGACCTTTTGTGCTTGCAGTTCAGTTTTTATTGACCTTACTTGCTTCAATGCACTCTGCATTATGAGCTTTACTAATGTTCTGGGCATGAATCTTTGCTAGTAAAGGCTGAGAGTTTTGAAAAGGCAAGATTTCACTGATTTGCCTCCCATTGTGCTCAGCTTTCATATTTCTGCACACTTAATTTTAAAAGCTCTTTACTGATCTGTAGTTGAAAGCATACATGTGGCTTTGTTAGCAATGTTTCTCCCCGAAATAAGGAAAACTCTTTATAAGCCTGTGGCCAAATCTTTATATTAATGTATTAGAAATTATTAGGAAATCTCAGGTTAAGAAATGTTACCTGTCTGCATAAACTGGTAGGTGTAGATAATTTGCTTTCTTCAGAGTTTTTTCTTCTTACTAGGCTTCTCAGAATGCAGGGAGATTTTTCTGCTTTTCCTAAGCTCTTTGATCCCTAGAATTACATAGCTTTTTTTCTGTAAACCTTGCTTGAGCTTAAATTCTTGTTTTAGATGTACTGAAAATACTTCACAGTTTTTATGTCTTTTACTTGTACTAAGACCTAGTATTTGAATGCTGTTTATTTTGCTGAAACACAGAACAATTTATGAAAGCAGTTTTAGTGTGTCCTGTAGGTAGTTATTTCACTTGTTTACAACATGAGTCATGGTGCATGGTAACGGGCTACTTTGTCTTTTGTATTTTGTTTTAATATTTGCAGACACATTATTGATTCTTGTTCTCACAGGCAGTTGAACTACAAAACAGGTTATCTGAAGAGTCCAAGAAAGCTGATAAATTAGATTATGAATGCAAACGACTGAAAGAAAAAGTAGACAGCCTCCAAAAAGAAAAAGATGTAAGTGCCAAGGTGTTATTTTTTTGTTAGTAATGATAGCAACTTTGTAACACAGAGATATGGTAATTATAGTTAGCAATCTTTTTAAATTAGGAAGTCTTTTTTCAGCTAAAATTTTCTAATGTTTCTGTACAAGATACTTTTTAAACCTAAGAGTTGTACAGCATGGAATAAAGTGACTGTACAAAAACATATGCAACCCATTTTTAAGAGGAAGAGCATTCTTATTTGGCATCTGAAGTTGTTTACTATTTACCATGAGAAGGTTAATAATTACTCAGGGTAATTTTCAGGTATTCTGAAAAACTGTTTACAGTAGAGTTTCTGTGGTATCATCCTAGAACTAAACTCCTGTTGCATTTTTTTTCCTAAGGCATTCTTCGAGGTACCATCAGTGTACTTCTCTTTGAGGAGTCATGATTACTGTAACAAGAGGCTTAGTAGTTGTGTAGAGGGAAGTGTCCTTTGTGGCAATGTCACCTTTTATGACAGCTCTTTGTTGATCTATCTTACACTGCCAACATGGAACACACAGGGTAGATACTAACCTATCCCCTTCCACTTGTGTCATTTGCTGCTAGTGATTCTGCAATTGATTGCTCTCTTTTGCTGATAGTGATCTCTCAAACTTCTCTTGCACACTGTTGTTTCTTACCAGTTTACTTTGGCTTGTTTCTTGGGAATGTATATGCAGGTGCCTCAGACTACCTCAAACCAAGGTCAGCACTTTGAGTTAGCAGTTTCTTAGACATGTTGTAATTATCAGTCCATCAATACAGCTGTCAGAAGCTCTGTAGGCTTTTTCCTCAATAGTCATATTTCATGTCCAGTTCTTTCTGAAATTTCCAGGCCCTGCACCTGAATATCATTTCAACTGAAAGCTTTCAGTTATTTTATGTTCATAGGTCATTGATTTCTATTTTTTATTAAATTTTTGGACACTTGACCTTCAGATCACTTCAATCTGCCTTTCATTTCAGGCTGGAACGCTTGTAGTAATTGTATTTGTACTGCGCTTTGGCTTTCTTTCCTGCTCTTTATTTTTAAATTGGGGTGTTTTTTTTTCCCCAGTGCTTTTGTTTGACAGTGGTAAAGTTGTCTCTGTGGCTTATCCATTGCTTAGTGGACCATTTCATCTTGCACAAAGGATCTGAATTGCAGGCCATTGTCATACAGTTTTCCATTTTACCCCCTGACAAATAGTATTTTTTGGGGATGGATGTTGTTTTTAAGTATATTCTTTTGGATGCCTGTGAGAAACAGATTACAGCTGGAAGTCTCTCATCATATGGATGTAGTGATTCACTGTCTGTTATCTACTCTTTCTGTTCCCTCTTGTCACAAACTTATCAGTAAGGTAGCCCACCACAGGTCATAAGCTATGTAGTGCTATCTTGTTAGTTATATTTTGGATGCAGTTACTGAAATTAATTTTATCCTTTTCTTTATGTTCTGGCAAAGCATGGTAGTGTGTTTGATATCTTCAGCTATGTAGCTTGGAACTTTACCTCTGTGGTGTGTTGTGATAAGTTCTAAGATAATTTGATGAGTTGCTTGTCTAAATGAAGCCCTTGAGCTTTTTCTAGCCATTACAATATTCTGGCATTTGATAATCAACTGTTAATAGAATGAAATGCAACGACCTCTCAGCTAACACAACTTCATACCTACACAGAGCCAAGATCTGTCCTGGACCATTTAGTAATACCAAACCTATCTAATTTTGGAGTAAAACTACAGCTTGGATCATTACAGAGTTGCCATTTTCTTCTTTCGTTTTTGACTCTTGGCAACATTCTGGACAAAAACTTGGTGCTATCTGTAGATTCTCATTTTTTTGCCAGAAGGGGACTTGTGCCAAACTGAGAGAGTATTTGCCTGATGCTACTAAATAACAGATCTCTCTGGATCCCAAGGTGGTCCAGTCCTGTTCTTCGGTTCTCTTTGGACCGAGTCTTAAGCAACTAGTTTTCTTTTATGGCCAAGATTCTGATGAGTGGCAAGGCCAGCTGATACGCAGGTGGAATGGGATATGGAAATGCTGCTCACACTTCCACTGGTAAAAGACAAACAAAATGGATTTAAAGCAGTTTGTTATGTTGACTGTGTTCTCGCCTGCTCCTGTCTAAACCTTGGATTCATGGTGAGGGAAAAATCTATGCTCTCCTAATTCACTTCCCTTTGCCTTGGAATCAGCCCCAATGAAAGGAAAAGGAAAATGTCTGGTTGGCCACAGTGGATGCAGCTTACTACCCATACCATAACTTTGCGTCTCTAATTATCTCAATTTTGTGAGCCTATACCCTGTTTTTTCTAGCCCCTTAAGATCAGCAACTCTTCTCAAAAAAAACCTGTCCATGTGGAATATGTAATACTTACATTTATTCTGTTGTGAAATAGACAGAGATACCTTAATTTCAAAATAATCTCTAGAGTTGCATTAAATCCTTTTTGAAGTGTTGAAGTCTATGCCTTTTGGTGACCTGTATACTGTTAAAGATGGATGTGTAGTGCCAAGACTGATTTTGTTGTTTGTTCTCCTTCCAATTGTTCTCTTTCCGATTATTCAGAGATTAAGAACAGAAAGGGATTCCTTGAAAGAAACTATTGAAGAGCTTAGATGTGTACAAGCACAGGAGGGTCAACTCACCACTACAGGTAAAAGACAAATAAGGAGATTAAATGCCTCTTTTCTAAAGTTTACAGGACCTCTCTGGAGAGTATTGATTGTGCTTTTGTTTAGCACAGAATAAGTTTAAGCTCCTCTAAAATCAGAAGTGAAAAACTGCTTCAACTATTCATAACTTCCTGAGCAGGCAAAGACTTCACATATTACTTCAGTCAATCAGAAATTTTACTCTCTTCCCCGGTGTGATATTTTAATAATGTATATCTGATTTGTGTGTAGTTACATAGTTTTCTTTAGAGAGATTTTTTTCATGATGTTTCATGGGTTATGGTTCATTTTATCTGTAATGTTGCATAGCTTTGTGGTTCTTAGATAAGCTAATGAGCAGAAAAGAAATAGCAAAATTATTTTTTCAGAATGGGTGAAGTCTGAAGTAATTAATCTCCAAATGAAATGGTGCTTGCCTGTCTGTCTTACTGTAGGCTTTGTGTCATTTTACATTGTCTAGTAGTAGTCTAAAACTGTAAATTTCTAAAACAGTGGTTACTTCTTTTCATATAAAGAAAGTAAGTGGTGTGCTTGCAAAATTTTTTTACTTTTCCTTACTCAGGATTGATGCCTCTGGGAAGACAAGAGCCTTCTGACAGTTTAGCAGCAGAAATCATTACTCCTGAAATAAAGTAAGCTAATATGTGCTTTGTTTTACTAACCTTTACAGTGGTTGATGGCAAATTGAATCTGAGTCAGCAGTGCCCTGGCAGCCAGGAGGGCCAACCCTGTCCTGGGGGCATCAGGCAAAGCATCACCAGCCGGTCTAGGGAGGGGATTGTCCTGCTCTGCTCTGACCTGGGGCGGCCCCAGCCTGAATATTGTGTGCAGTTTGGGGCACTGCAGTATAAGAAGCACATAAAGCTATTATAGAATATCCAGAGGAGGGCCATGAGGATGGTGAAGGGACTGGAGGGGAAACCGTATGAGGAGCAGCTGAGGTCACTTGGTCTGTTCAGCCTAGAGAAGACCTCATGGTGGTCTTCTGAACTCTGAGGGGAGACCTCATGGTGGTCTTCATCTTCCTAGTGAGGGGAAGAGGAGGGGCAGGCACTGATCTCTTCTCTGTGGTGACCAGTGACAGAACCTCAGGGAACGGCCTGAAGTTGTGTCAGGGGAGGTTTAGATTGGATATTAGGAAAAGATTCTTCCCCCAGAGGGTGGTTGGGCACTGAACAGGCTCCCCAGGACAGTGGTCACAGCATCAAGCCTGGCAGAGTTCAAGAAGATGAGGCTCAGGCACATATTTTGGTTCTTGGGGATGGTTCTGTGCAGGGCCAGGAGTTCGACTTTGGTGATTCTTGTGGGCTACCAAATTCCTGGATTTTCTCTAAGCATACATGTTTCCATGTACACTGTTTCCAGCAGGAAGGTGTCTTCCATACCTGCTTGTTAGAGACGGACAGTAGCAGTGACTGCTGTGTGTCTGGAACTTCCTCATCTGGAGGTCCAGGCTTTTGCTTCTGCTGATGAATGGGGAAGACTGCACAAAGCAGCCCTCTACAGAAGTAGCTATAGTGCTCTCTTGACCCCCCTATGGTGACAGAACATGGCAACTTTCTTGGTCCCCTGGAGAAGACCTGCAGACCAAATGGGAGTATTTCCTGAGGCGGTTCAGTCTGTGGCCTCTGATTACCTGTGGTAATCAGCAAATTAAAGTGACAAAAGGAGTTGGCGAGGCTCATTGAAAAAGCTTTAAACTAGATTTAAAGGGGAAATGGATAAAGCCAGGCTCACCAGAGATAAGCCGGGAACCCTGTTGATCTGTTTTCACAAAATCATTGGGGCATTCACAGCTTCTGAGGGCAACCTGTGCCAGTGCCTCAAAATGCTCACCACCTTCAAAAGAATTTTTTTTCTCATATCTAGTCCAAGTATTTTTTACTTTGAAGCCATTCCCCCTTGTCTTTTCACTCCATATCTTTGTAAAAATTCCCTTTCCAGCTCTCTTGTAGACTTGCTGCAGGTACTGGAAGGCTTCTCTGAGGTATCCCCAGATCTTCCTTGGACTGAACAACCCCAACTCTCTCAGCCTTTCCTCGTAGGAGAGGTATTCCATCCCTGTGATCAACTCAGTGGCCTCCTCTGCACTTACTTCAATTGGTCCTTTGCTGAGGACTTCAGAGCTGGATGCAGTGTTGCATGTGGGATCTCACCAGAGCAGACTACAAGGACAGAATCCCCTCCCTTTCCCTACTGGCCATGCTGCTTTTGATGCAGCCTAGGACACAATTGGCTTTCTGGGCTGCAAGTGCACGTTGCTGGGTCATGTCCAGCCTCTCACCCACCAGCACCTCCAGGTCCTACTCAGCAGGGCTGCTCTGGATCTGTTCATCCCCAGCCTGTGCTGAGAGTTGCCCTCACCCAGGTGCAGCGCTGTGCACTTAGCCTTGTTGAACCTTATGAGTTTTCCATGGGCCCACTTCTTGAGCTTGTCCAGGTCCCTCTGGATGGCATCCTGTCATTCAGGTGTAGATTTGGGGGTTGTTTAACGGCTGAACACGAGCCAGCAGTGTGCCCAGGTGCCAAGAAGGTCAGTGGCATCCTAGCTTGTATCAGCAGTAATGTGGCCTGCAGGACCAGGGCAGTGATTGTCCCCCTGTACTCAGCACTGATGAGGCCACACCTCGAGTCCTGTGTCAAGTTCTGAGCCCCTCACTTCAAGAAGGACATTGAGGTGCTAGAACATGTCCAGGAAAGGACAATGGAGCCAATGAAGGGTCTAGAGTATAAATCATACAAGGAGCGGGGGGAAGGAGGTGTTTATTCTGGAGAAAAGGAGGCTCAGGGGTGACCTTATCACTCTCTACAACCACCTGAGAGGAGGTTTTAACATGGTGGGGATTGGTCTCTTCTCCCAAGTAATAAGAGGTGGGACAAGAGGAAATGGTCTCAAGTTGTGCCAGGGGAGATTTAGGTTGGCTAGTTGGAATCGAGTGTTGTCTAGCATTGGAACAGCCTACCCAGAGAAGTGTTTGAATCACAATCTCTGAAGGTATTTAAAAAATGTGTAGACGTGGTGCCTGGGGACATGGTTCTGTGGTGGACTTGGCAGTGCTGGGTTTATGTTTAGATTTGATGATCTTAATAGTCTTTTTCAGCTCAAATGATTCTGTGAAAACAGATCAACAGGGTTGAAGTGAGTTGCTCAGGTTTATGCGGTAGTTCAGTGAGCTGAGATTACAGCCTTCCTTCACACTTGGGTATTGAGTTCTGCATTCTTCGTGTTCGCTCTATAAATCTGTTCAGCTGTACCCTTGAGATCTAATAGGGGTACTCGGGTGATTTCCTTGTGTTGTGCTTTCTACAATTACAGTTCCTTGAATTAAGTTTGTGTTTGGGGTTTTGAAGAGACATGATTGTTGTCTTCAGCTGTCTTAAACTGTCTTGCTTGAATAGGTAAAGATGATATTTGTAAAAATGATACTACCTGTGGTAAACTGTTTTCTTTTTTATAGAGTTTGGCATTCTTTTTTCTACAAAATTGTGTTTTATGTGTTTAGGGAGAAACTCATTCGCCTTCAGCATGAGAACAAGATGTTAAAATTGAACCAAGAAGGTTCTGACAATGAAAAGATTGCCTTGTTGCAGAGCCTTCTTGATGATGCAAACTTACGGAAGAATGAACTGGAGACAGAAAACAGGTAAGAATTTTTGTCTTCTGTTTCACTTGACTTTTCTGATAGTACCATATACTTTTGACTGTACTGTGTCCAATACAGGCATCCCCAGGACAAGAAAGACATGAACTTAGTGGAGTCAGTACTGTGAAAGGCCACAGGGGTGTGATTACAGGACTGCTGTGTCTTTCAAATGAGTAGAGTCTGAAGTATAGAGACTATGTAGCCTGGCAAAGAGAAGGCTTAGGGTGGATCTTATCAATATATCTTACCAAAGTATCTGATGGGAAAGTCTAAAGGAGATAGAGCTAGACTCTTCTTTGTGATGCTCAGTAACAGGGCAGTGGGCAGAGCTTAAAACACATATTTTATCTGAATGTAAGAACATACTTTTTTTTTTTGCTGTGAGGGTTGCTGAACACTGGATTATGTTGCCTAGAGAGGTTGTCTCCATCCTTGGAGATATTTAAAACTCAACAGGACATGTTCCCAGGCAGCCTGCTCTAGCTGACTCTGCTAGATTGAGGCAATCATCATACAGATATCCATGGGACCAGACAGTGCATCTGAGCATGCCACAGTAGTTGGCTGTTATCGATGTGAGGCTGCTCTCTATCTAATCTGTCCCTGTCCCCCCCTTCAATTGGGTAAAGCACGTGAAGCCTGGGAAAAGGTAAATATTCACTCACCTTCAAGAAGGGCAAGAAAAAGAGTATGAAGAACTACAGAGACTGGTCAGCCACAGCTCACTTTCTGGGAAATTCAGAAAGCAACTCCATCTGGAATCTGTTTCCAGTGGCATGAGGGACAAGAAAATAATTGGGAAAGGTCAACATGAATTTATTCAGAGCAAATCTTGCATAACTAAACCAAGTCTTGATGATGATATGACTGCACATCTGAAGAAGGGTGAACAGAGGATGGTACTTAGCTTAGCTTTAGCAAAGCCTTTGACACAGTGTCCCATGGTATCCTTATGTTTAGAATGGTTAGATATAAACTGAAGAAGTGGACACTAAAGTGGTCAGAAAATTTGCTGGACAGTGGTTGGACAGCTGAGTCTAATGTGTTATTGTTAGTGATATGAAACCCAAGTGGCAACCAGTTCCTCAGGCATCAATAGCAGGAGCAGTGCTGTCCATCACCTTTATAAACAGCTTGACTGATGAGAGGGACTACTCTCTCAGCAAGTTTGAGGATGGTACCACTTTGGGAGGAGCCATTGATATCCTGAAAGGGAGAGCTGTTATTCAGAGGTGCTCAACAGTACAGAGAAATGAGCTGATGGGAGCCCTGTCCCTGGCTAGGAGCAGTAGGCTGTGGAGCAGCTCTGCTGCCAAAGCCTTGGGGTTCTACTGGGCAGCAAGGTAGGATGTGTTATCTGGGGACCTTGCAGTTGACTATGATCTTGACTGCTCTCAGCAAGGTGCAGGCAATCAGTCTGGAAAAATGATTGTTCACCTTTCATCGGTACTTAAGATATCACATCTGGATGTAGCATATAATTTTGGATTCCCCAGTACAAGAAAGAGGTGGATGTGTAGGAGTGCAGCAGAACACCTCTAAGGTGAGGGATGCTGGAGCACGTGATAGGGGGAGAATAAAATCAAGAACTGGGTTTGTCCGGGCCAAAGAAAATGTGGATTAGAGGAGATCATACTGTCATCTGCATCTGTGTGATGGGAAGGTGTCAGGAAGACATAGTCAGGCTCTTCTCAAGAGACTGTAAGTGGAAGAACAAGAAGCAACAGATGCAATATGGCCTGAGCTCTAGAAGAGAAGCTCGAAGAGATTGTTAGGCCTCTGTCCTTAGAAGTGTCCCAACCTGGTACTGCATGTGGTTCCCGGCAATCTCCTGTAGGTGCACCTGCTTTAAGGAGGAGGCTGGGTTTAGACAACCTCTGGAGATCCCTTTCCAACCTACGGGTCCATAGGATTCTGTAACTGTGTAAAAGCGGTAAGCTAGCAGCTCTCACGCAGTAAACTGATCGTTAGAAACTCCTGTTTCCTGTGCATAGAACTGATTTCTGCATGCATTTATGTTGTCCTGGAAGAGTATCAGAATGTTCTGGATGACACTAGTAAATGTTTGTAATTTTTATGTAAATTTTTTTTGCGAATAAATTACGATATTGCATCTGTTGTGTAGATAACCTGAAAACACTGGACACTAAAAATCTGACTTCCTCTTGCAGTTTTTTGGGGTTTTTTTGAAAAACGCATGTTGTTTCTGTTATCTCTTTCCTAGATTGGTAAATCAGAGACTTCTAGAAGTGCAGTCCCAGGTTGAAGAACTACAAAAATCTTTACAGGATCAAGGTTCAAAAGCTGAAGATGTAAGTAGAAATGTGCATCAAACTTACATTCAAGTACTTCCCATTTTTGAAACTTTGACCTTTTTGTAAAAAAAACTATGTAAAAGAAATATACAAACAGATTTCTGATAGTTTTCCATATTTACTTGTGTGGTCTTATCACTAAACTGTGCTTCTCTAAATAGGATGTGAGACATTTGTGTAGAATAGAAAACCATCCTATGTAGAGAAGGTGTCAAATATGTTTTATTTGAATAATTGCGTCTGTTCCAATAGAAAACTTAGCATTTATTTAATTAAAATAGAGAGTTTTACAGGGAATTAGGGAAGTGTTGATTCTCCGTGAATAAAGTATTTGAAGTTATTTAGTTTTCTTAATGAGAATTAAGGCCTTTCCAGCCAGTGGAAGCTCTGCAACTGTTGGTGTAAATGTATCTCATAAAGGAAAAAGCCAGGCAGACCAAAACTGAAAAAAAAAAAAAGTAAAATAATTAGGCCCTCAACATCATGCAGCATTTTCTGTTTCTATATACAGAGCTAATTTTATTTTAAATGTAAGAATACATATTGCAGCTGAGTTAGTGTGGAAAACAACTTTCAGTCTTCCACTCAAAAATTGTTTACCATCTTCTGTATTTGAAAAAAGAAGCTCTAGAACTTTCTTGAAAGCAGTGATTTGTTGGATTGTACATGCACAGTGTATGCTCACACTCTCAGTGTATTGTGTTGCTAATTGGCAACAAATTTTAATGTGTTGCTTTCTATTTTTGTGGTTTTGTTTTAACTAATTTATATAAAATATGGAAGTTTCTACTAGCTGCTTATGTTCATTTAAGAGTGTGTTTAATTTAGCTTATCCTTTTAATTTTCAGAATAAACTATATGAATGTAAAACATCTAGTCGATTTCCAATAAGATTATTTTCCTAAGTAACTTAGGACATATTTTAGAATACCTTTTAAAATAGGCCCATTCTGAGATGTTCTTTGTCTTGGTTATTGGCCAAAATCAAATTTTTCAGGATGAACTAGAATATGAAAAAATTATTCTCAGGTATTGACTATTGTAAATGACCCTTTTCTAATTGTATTCAGCTTTATTTACTGTGATTTTAATTGTGTCCCTTTTTGAGGCTCTGGTTGGGACAGAAATTTAGGATGTGTCCGCACCTCGCTTACAGGACTGATTGCAGCCTATGTAGGTGCCACCTGAAATGATTCTGTTGACAGCACAACACCACGGCACAGCCTCTGTGTGTGCCAGGCAGCCCTTGTCAAATCAGAGCTGGCAAGTTCGTGGTGCAGTTGCTGCACTCACGGCCTCTGTGTAGGTCTGACCATACCACTGGTGATTTATGGGCCCTAATGCCATGGCCTGTTTCTCTGAGTCTGATGTGTAGGATTTCATTTAGTCCTAAAGAAGCAAAAAGAGTGAGTGTAGACTCAGAGAAGGGTTGAGGATGCAAGAACCTCTGACTTTATGATCACCACATGCAGTCTCCCTGACAAAGCAAAGCAAACCTCAGAAGTTAAACCCAGCTGCTCAGGTAGATGGAAGTTGGGGCTACCTGAGTTACCCATAAGGTATTAATACAAACAGAGTGATTCTTCAGAAGTATGAGAAAAAGTATTAGGAGAGACATGACATACAGTTCATTGATGGATCATTTTCAGCACATTTCCTCTGTTTTTTCACTACTTTTCTGCAACAATGCACAGAAATCCATATTTTTATATACTTAGACTTTAAATGTGCTCAATCCAGAAAACTGAAGACTCCAGTTTAATTCAAAAATGTGTGATGAGTGATCAGGTCTGGTTTTCGTTGGGGTTTTGTTCGGTTTTAAAGTTGAAGTTACTTTTAGGCCTGCCCAAGAGGTAGTAGAAGTACTACCCTAACACAGGCAAGTGTCATTGTGGAGAAACATGCTGTGTGCCAAGGTCTACATGGGGAAGCAGTTTTGATTTTGTATTGAAGTGCAGTGAAAGGCAGCTGTTCAAAAGATGTCACTGCCATTGGGCCTGTAATGGGCACTGACATGTTCTCTTGGGATGCATGATTAGTCCATCCTGGCTGTTGCCTTGCTAGCCAGGGAAAAGCCTCCTTACCCCAGCCTTCCAGACTATAGAATCAACTCAGACATGTCTGGTGTGGTCAGAATAGGTTTATTGTCCTTTAGAAACCATAGTTGTGTGGGGGCTGCTCAGCCGTTACCCCAAACAGTTTTGACTAAATCATTTGTATGCCTTATCATCACTGTCCTTTCTCATCCTTGTTCTACTGCTCTCTGCCCTCATCCCTTCCTATATAAACACTGCCTTTAGTTACTTCTGCCCCACTTGCTAAATCCATCCCACGCCTGATGTTTCTCATAATGTTACACATGCAGTCTTGGTCTTATATGCTGTTACTGACACAACACCTGCCTAGAAGGTCCCCACAACTCTGTTATCTGTGAAGTTTGGCCACTTTGCTCATTTGGTGAAACGCTGGTTGCCTGGAGAAGGTGTGGATGCCCCATCAATGGAAGCATTCAATGGAGCAGGGCTCTGAGCAACCTGATCTCTTTGCAGATGTCCCTGCTTACTGCAGGGATTTTGACTGAGACCTTTAAAGGTCCCTGCCAACCCAAATAATTCTGTGATTTCTCTTAACATCTATGAAATCTGACCATCCCTTGTGGTGTTGTTTATAACTTTCATCATCTTCTCACAGCCTTACCAGTTTCATCAAGCAATTTTCTGAAGTGATGTCCCATAGTTTCCCTTACCCTGCTAAGTTAGCTTAACCTCAAGCCAGAGCCTAGCCATCTACCTGTAACATTAACATATAAAACAAAACCAAATTTTGTACTAAAAAGGTGGACAGACCTGTTTCTTTTGCTTTTTAAGTATGAAAGAAATTTCAAGCAAAAAGACTTTTTTTCAGTATTTTTTTTAATGCAAAAGAAAGATAGCAATTGGATACCTGTTTCCTAAAACCACACTGTAATAAGTATTTTGTTCTGCTGTTTTGTAAGTGCAACTTGGTTGCAGCGGGAAGAAAAAGCAAGTTACTAAGTGTGCATTTGCTGATTTTTACAGTTTTGTTATAGATATGTACTTCTATTATGAACAGATAAAACATTTTAATGAAGTTAAATGTAAAGCTGGGTCAAAATTAGATAAAGGTTTTGTTTGGTTTTTTGGAGTTTTTTTAGATTGGGATTTTTATAGGAAACTTGTCTTCCTATGATATAACAACAGTTATAGTAATTACATTTTAGAAGCAGATGATTTGTGTATGAGTCCTTAAAGCTTACTGAGGCTGCAAAAAAAACAGGAGTAATGTTTGCCCATTTTTAGAGTAATTTTTTGAATTTGTCTTCCTGGCTACAAGTATATACAGGATCTTTGGGTGGGTAAAATTACACATTTTATGTTTTAGTCGTTTTCCTAATCTTGTCTTTTGGGTAAATTACTGTGGGTAAACTCAGTTCTGCTTCTTTTAGGTATTTATCACAATTAGTGCTATTCATCACAATTAGTTTCTTGCTTGTGAGAACATGATCTGTTTTGGTGGGAGAGGGTTTACTCCCACAGCAGTGCAGATACGAGGCAAACAAGTGCAGAAGTACAGCAGGGGAGTGAATGTGGACTGGTAATTGTGTCTGTGCCAAGCTAAACCCAAGTGCAATTGAAGGACGGCAAGAGAAAAGCTGAGTTCAGTTTTTATTAGGGAAATGGGCACTGCTTCCAACTTCTTCCTATCCTGTCCTAACCAACCAGTAGTCCCCTGAATGATCAGATATAAGTGGTGGTGCCAGTTCAAATGATTTGTGACTGAGAAAGATGCATACAAATATTTTTTTGTTACAGAAGAGGTGGTGTTGCTGCAGTTGTTCAGTGGGCTGGAAAATTAAAAAGCCACATGGTCAAAATGTGCAAATCCTTAACTGCTACAAATTTCTGACTGTGAAATCAATAGAGTCTTGCTGACTCGTTTTTACAGCTCTCCACCTTGCTTACAGTGGCAATAAGAAAATCTCATTTGAAATAATGTAAAAACACCCACCAGGAATGTGATCAAAGACAGTATTTAGTAGTATAGCCAAGCTAAAAAGCAATATTTCTGTTAGCAAGGTGTCTAAACCTTTGTTGAAAGAGCATTGGAGAAAAAACAATGAAATAATTTTGTTGATGATTTTATCTAATAATTTGATGGTGATCTGGACTATCAGTCACATGCTAAACCTTGGGCGTGATTAGTACTGGATAAATACAAACCAAAATGGCATTTTCAGATTTGAATGTTTTGTATTGTATTGTATTTGATCAGTGTGGCAGTAACACAATTCAGCATCACACCACAAAAACACACATGCATCCCTTAATTTTTTATTGTAGCCCAACAGACTGCTTGTTTCCCTTTGCTTTGTTAGTTGTATGGTTTTTGTTTTAAAATGACTTTCTGAAATAGCAGTTGCTCTCTTTTGAAATTCTGTGTTTAAACACAATGATTTATAAATGTGCTTCCTTATTATTTTTATGTTTCTGGGTTTAGTGATGTGTTTTAGAAAATGTTACAGGATGAAATTGCTCATAAGAACAGAGGAAAAAATTGCGCATGCGTGAAAAAGTACATAGCTTTAACTTTTTCTGTTCATGACTTTCTAAATAGTTTCTTCTGTTGGCTGCTGTTTTGCTTTATACTAATGTCATCTCTGTTTCTTGGCATGGGCTTCTGCTCAAGGCTATTGTGAGTATGGCTTTCTATTTACTTAACACTACTTTCAGTTCATAGACATTTATTGGGTTTATTTTTTTGGAAAGATACTCACCGTGTATGAAGTGAGTTTAAAATTTAAAATTTTCCTCAAAGTTTTTATTTAAAGAGCTTATCTAAATGTGATTTAACCAGAAAGTGGAACACTGTAAGTTGTATGGTAATTTTTATGTGTCTGTAATCAGTAAAGATAAGAAACAGAAAAAAAGGTAGAATTTCTGCTATACTTCAGTCAGAAATACTCTACTCCTTCTCGTTTCTATGGGGATGGGAATTTACTTCAACTAATTTGCTACGTCTTCATGCAAATTGCAGTGCAACGTTGGTAGGACAGCTCTTCTTGCAAATTTTGCTGCACTTTCCAATTTCAGGTTAATTTACCAAGTCTAATTACAAAAGAACTGAACAAATAGAATTTTGTCATTTATGGATCTGGCTTTTACTGATCTAGTTCCTGGGGAAATATTAGTAAAGTTCTAAAACATTCTAATTTCGCTGAAGTCACACAGTTGTGGAGAGAAAGATTGCTACCACAGAGGATCCTTTATAGTTGTGATCTAAAACTGAAGTAAAAAAGTTGGATTTTGATTAGAATGTCAAAATTAAATGTTTTAAAATAATTTTAAAGTTATGCTAAAGCTTCACAATATATTAAAATAAAATGTTTAACTTTCTGTTTTAGTCAATTCTTCTGAAAAAGAAACTTGAAGAACATCTGTAAGTATTTCTGTTTGCCTATTTTGTTTGCAATTTGAAATGGTGTGTTTTCCATACGGTGAGGAAGGCAGACAGTCATTAATCCTGGATCTGGAAAATATACAGCTGAGAGAATTTAGATAACACAGGAATGTTTGGTAATCTGCTGTTCAGAGTCTATTTTTATTTCATAGAAAGCCACTGTGAAAGCGATAAGAGGGATGAAAGAACCATCATTTGTGTTGGTTAGAAAACTTAACATTGTGTAAATCTTTGCTCTGAAGGACTAAGTAATTTTGTTCTAAGGAAAGCATGTTATATATAAACAAAATTAATTTGTTTACTCTTTAGTATATATTAGGGCACAAAAGGAGTCCTATAATTTTGTTGCACTATTTTTGCACATCTTTTACTTGCTTTAAATGCAAAGAGATGTTTGCTTTTTGACTGACTTGCAGAAAAAAGTTTCTGTTGCCTTTGGGTTTAGCCGTTCTTTCTCAGTGTAATCTCTCTTATCAGTATTCATTTTAGGCACTCACTGTACAACTAACTCTTAAGTTCTAACTTAAAGAAACTGTTTGCTGTTGCAGTTCTCCATACACCATAATGGTTTTCATCTTACTTAAATATTTTCACAGTCACATTGTCACTTGTCCTCATGCCCTACAGCAAAAAAATCAATCATGCTCTCAGAAATGTATCACTCTGAGGATTTTCTGTACTGCTTAATGGTCATTCAAGCACAGTAATAATATTGGGAAAACAATATGTGCTTTTGTGGTTTGTAACAGAGAGAAGCTCCACGAAGCTAACAATGAGCTACAGAAGAAACGAGCAATTATTGAAGATTTGGAACCAAGATGCAATAACAGTTGTGAGTTACCTGTGCAGTCCGTTTCTTTTCTTTGTAAAGTATTTCATGTACAAGGTCTCTAATTTTAATACCTAAAGGAGGTGTCAGGTAAGCAAAATGTACATTTTTAGTGGAAGTGACATGTATGTTGTTAATTTCTCTGAAAACTATGGTGACCAAAAAGATGGTTCTAACACTTGAAATGCATGGGATAACATTTTAGAGACCACTGTAGTAAGAAATCATAGAATCATAGAATGTTAAGGGGTTGGAATGGACCTTAGAGAACATCTAGTCCCAACCCCCAGTGACAATGGTCATAGAAATACCAGGTCACTGTCATAACTGCCACTGAACTTCAGATGTTCAGAACTGTCATGTCTCATAAGACCCTAATTAGAAGATCCTTTTTGCCATCACGAGGTTATTTTTACTTTCAATATACCTTCAGTGTGTTTTCAGAAATATGTTGTAATATATATATATATGCAATATATATATATATATTATCATATTGCTCAGATGATATCAGCACCAAGAGTCTAGTTGGGTTTTAGAACCTTACTGCTGCATGTTTTCCAAAGAAGTAATGAAGGAGGTAGTTTGGGTTTTTTTCCCAGGACTATTTATAATAGAACAAGGTAAAAGATTGTAACCGATGGCAGTTTTTCTGATTTGTGGTAAAATTATTTCATTCATAACAAGGTGGTGGAAAAAACAGAAAAAAATACAGTTTTCTAAGATCTGAAAAGTTGTATAAAAGGTGTAAAAGTAATAGTGGCTTGACACACTCTTGCACCAACACAGGAAAAAGCTGTGCAATGAAATTGTCCTACTGGTCTCCATTGCTGCTTAAGAAAATGTGAGGGGAAAATTAAATTTAGTATATTCATGTCATGTTTCTGATAAACTATGTCCAATGTTACAGTTTAGCAGATTTAAGCAAGAGTTGTGCCTGGTAAGAATTATTCCTCTTACAAAATAGGAAAAATCATGTTTGTCTGTATTACATGCTAAGATATTAGAGAAGCTATAAGTCATTAGTAAACTAGTTTTCTAAGTGTGTTCAGTAAAGAGATTTATTGATTATTCCATTTCTCTTTATTTTTCATAATTTCAAAAAGCAAAATTTGTGTAAAAACTGCTGTCTTATGAGATTATATGGGAGTACACATTTGTATTGTGTTTCTGAGCTGTTCAATAATTAAAATTGTGATATCTGCTAAATCAGGTTCCTTTATGTCAGCTTCTCTTAACTGAAATATATTTTAGCTGTGTCTTAAAAGTCTGTTGTAAAACATTAGAATATGTGTAATATAACGATGATATTTTCCAATGTGTCCCTCTCCTGACATAAAGCACTTAAAATTGAAGAATTACAAGAAGCTTTACGGAAGAAGGAGGAGGAAATGAAACAAATGGAAGAACGATACAAAAAGTATTTGGAAAAGGCCAAAAGTGTAAGTTGATGTGTTTCATGTTAATCATCCCACTCTGACAGACTGCATTCCATGTGCACTCTGTGGGAATAAAAATAAAGGAGTTATCTATATACACACTAATAACAAGTAAAAGAGAAGGAAGGTCCAGTGAGTTCTTTGTATCTTCTTATTGTTACGGTACCTAATACGGATTAATTCTGCAGAAGATTTTACACCTTTTTTTGACTCTTTTATTGATGCTTTTTCCTTCTCTTAGTATACTTCAGTATTTTATTTGAGTTTCTCAAAAGCATATCATTGGCTTTGTTCATCTGACCATGGTGTAGTATCAAGATCTTTGCATTGGATACATGTCATTACATTGGAATCTGCAAGTAGGCTCCTAATTTGGCAAAATTTTATTGTGTCTTCCTTTACTTCTGTGTAGTTTCCTGAATGACTTCTTGTGAGATGTTTCAAAAGTCTTCAGGAAATCCAAACAAATAATTTTTTTCACTTTTAACTTCTTGTAATCTTTTTGTAAAAAAAAATTTTTTTTTTTCCATTTCTTATTGTTGTTATTGTTGGTTTCTGGTGGGGTTTTTTTGTGAAGATCAGTAGAGTCATTATACTCCTCCACTATACAAAGTGCATTCAGGTCTAACATGAATTTTCTTAGAAAAATAGCATGCTTTTATAGAATCATAGAATCATTAAGGTTGGAAAAGACCTCCAAGATCACAGAGTCCATCCTTTGACTCATCACCACCTTGTCAACTAGACCATGGCACCAAGTGCCACGTCCAGTTGTTTCATGAACACTTCCAGGGATGGTGACTCCACCACCTCTCTGGGCACTCTGTTCCTATGTTTAACAACTCTTTCCATGAAGAAATTCCTCAGATGCTCTAATGCATCGTGGTTAAAGAGAGAAGTAGATGTGTTTTAAGTCACTTTTTTTGTTTCTTAACCTGACTTAAAAGGTCCTTAATCCTTAACAAGATTGCTTTTTCAGGATTTAATGAAAGACAACTGGTTTTCTTTTACAGGTCATCCGCACATTAGATCCTAAACAGAACCAGGGTGCTGCTCCTGAGATTCAGGCACTGAAAAATCAGTTGCAGGAGCGGGACAGAATGTTTCATTCTCTGGAGGTAGTAATCCTTGTGTTTTGTGGTAGATGATCATTGTTTTTTAGTTAGAGACTAACACTTTTATTATACCTTGGTTTTAAATCTATGGGTTTTTTATGTTTTGTAGAAAGAATACGAGAAAACAAAAAGTCAAAGAGAAATGGAGGAAAAATTTATCGTTAGTGCCTGGTACAATATGGTAAGAATCTCCCAAACTTTTTATTTGAAAAAAAAAAGAGGAAAGAAGATGTTAATATTAGTTGTTTATGGCTTGTTTATAACAGTATTCATTCATTGACAGTAATTTTGGTTGGAAGGCATTTTCCAACACACAAACACGGAAACAAATGCTTTTTAGTAATTTTAAGCTATCACTGCATAAGAGTATGTTCCTGTGATAACCTTGGGGTAAATTAAAAGGAACCTGCTTGTAATTTTCAAGTTTTAAAATCAGAAATGGCTCAGATCACTGTTCTGTAATCCCAGACCTTCAATTACACAAAATTACAGTGCTCAAATTTACTTTCTTCTTTGATTCTTCACTGTTTTTAATGAAGGGGCACTGTCAAAGCAGTTCAGCTTACTTGCTGCAGTAAGTGCTCTGAGAAATGACCCCTTTAACTTCACAGCAGGTTTAGCCACATACAGATGCTGAGGACAGCAGCAAGACCCTCACCTAAATTATTCAAACAGTAAATTTGAATAGAAGAGGTGACCTGTGCAGCCATACAGCTTTTGCTAGGCCTGTATGCTGGGAGAGTTGTCACCTTCATCAAATGTGTTCAGGACTTCCCTTTCGCATACTCATTGCATTGAAACTGTTCTTCATATAGAAAGACTCGACCTGTGTAACTTCCATGTTACACATTCAAATTCCTCCTCTCTGTATTCCTTTGGAAGAGTTTCCTTCTTGCTGTTCTGCATCTTTGTTATGTCCATGAATGGCAAGCCCAAAAGCAGAGTGCTTGAATTGTTTACATACTTGAAGGCATGTTCAGATGACTAGTGTCAATTTTATAACCTTAGTCCCACTGACAAGTAGGAGACAAGCCTGAGCTAAGACCTGCAGTTCAGTGACCTGTCATGAACACTGAGATGATCTCTGATAGCTTTGTCTGTGTCAAGCCTTTAATTAGCCTCTGCTTTTATACCCAACTGCACAAGCCATCACAGCTTTCCTCCTTGCATTTATGCCTCATGAAAACTTACTGTCTCTCAAGATGTGCTCCTGACATATGAGCTGGTATTTTCAAAGGGGATGATGGTACCTAAACTATTTTCAGAGGAAAAGTACTTTTCTAGCTCAACATGCTAAACAAGCCGGGGATAGGGGGAGCCCTTTTGAAAAGAATTGTCTGGTTACCATGAATTTATGTGGAGAACCATATATTGAGATCTTAGACAATTGCTCTAAACCAGGACAACGACTGGGGTAGGGAGGGGGAAGAACTCCACACTAAGTGTTAGGGGAGAATATCTTACCTTTATCCTTGACAATGTGGTGCTTTGTGTATGGAATTCAAGGTGGTCAGGGTTGGTGAAGAAGGAGATAATAAACAAAATGCAAATGATTGAAGTTGTTCAGTGTTATGTGTTGGTGTTCACTGAGAAGTTTCTCTTTGTCCATAGGGGATGACTCTGCACAAAAAAGCAGCAGAAGACAGACTGGCTAGTACAGGCTCAGGACAGTCCTTCCTGGCTAGACAAAGGCAAGCCACGAGCACAAGGAGATCTTACCCTGGTCATGTTCAGCCAGCAACAGCAAGGTAGAGAAGCCTTGCCCTTAGAAAGAAAACTGCCCTGTGATCCAGGCCACTTCTGTTGCAAGTGACAACATTCAAGGAAAATAAACCAGCATCCTTTCTCTTTCTCCCTTGTTACTGCTATTATTTTACAGTTCAGGAAAGGGTTTTATTATGGTTTCTCATTGTTCTGTAATGCCCTTTGCTTATATTTTTGAAGTCCATCTCTCTCTCTCTCTCTCTCTGCATTTTTTGAATGTGCCAAAATTTTAAAACCATCTAGAGGAGTGCTGTATAATAACAGTCTTATTTGTATGAAGCCTGGTCTCTTATGAAAAGCCTCATGTGGACCATGTAACAATGTAAATTTCTTGTCACAGTTGGTACTTTTGTGCCATAAGGGTTGCTATGCTTTATATAAGACTGTTCTTGTTCAAAGGGAATTAGGTTTTTTATTTCATGTGCTAACCTGTTGCTTCAGAAAAATGCTGAAATCTCAGTACAGAAATGCAAAATTAGAATACAATGTTATTGTGAAATGTATTTCCTGCTAAAAAACTTACCAATGCAAAAAATAATGATTTTTTTTTTTTTTAATTTCCTACATGCAAAGTTTTTTCTTATTTTTGGCATTTGATAGGGAAGCAGGATGATTTTTTCAGGTTTTTCTTTATCAACTGGTGTTACCTCTCGCTCGTAGAGATGAATATTTTCAAATGGTTTGTTCCACTCTTCTTGGTCAAGTGTACTCTTAAATACATATTCTAAAAAAGTGGAGAAATATTTAGAATGCTCTAATATGCTACTGCATCATCCATTTAAAAAGGACATTTGTTTTAAATTTTATAATTATGGATGAGGAATACATAATGGATCAAGGCCCCAATTAATATTGTTAATGTATTCCAGTTGTCATCCCCTACTAAAATACTTGCTTTTAATATATTGATTCTGGGGATAATTGTATCAGTTGCCTTACTAATGGTACCAGTGCCTTCAGGTGAGTTTGTTGCTGACTTTGTTGGAAACTGGCTGTGATTTGTTGTACTTCCTTTTGAGTATGTAGCTCCTTAATTGTTGTAGTACCTTCATGTTCATCAGTGGGGTGGATGGAGGTTCCTCCTATTTAGGTTCTGTTCCTACAAAGTTGTGCTTTTTCCCCTGACTAATTCTCTGCATTCCCTATCACTTTTGTTGAAGAATTTTTGGACACAGAGAACCTGAATATTGGTTGAAACTTCCATATACATACATCTTGTTGTAATTTAGTTTTAAATAGTTTTCATTTAGAGACTGTTTGGACCCTGATGCACATGCAGTTGGTTTATTCTTTTATCTTATTTTAATACCCTCCCAAGTGAAGACATTTTGTTATAAATCCCTTTAGAGAAAATACATAATAGCATTTATTAATCATCTGAATGTCTATGTTAATTCACAAGTTGGGTAGAATGAGCAAAGGATAATTAAAACAAGCACACCTAGATTAAAGGGTAATAAACAGGTGAATAACATTTTTAGGTACTGCTGCTTTATTCTCAAGTACATGATCTGTTTTAATTTAGGCTAAGAAATACATTCAGTATGTGTCTGATAATAATTTTCAGTTCTGGTTATCCACCCCCCCCCAGAAACAGATGCTGAATTCTATTAATTGCATGTAGCTTTACTCTTCACATTTGGAAAAAGACGGTTTTCTGAAAGTTCTCTTTACTTATTCAGGGTATGACAGGTCTGGGCTGTGGTCGCAAGGATTAGGTAAGACATTGCAAGTTTCTTGTGTGCAGGAAGGTAACAATGAGAAGGAAGTTGAGGACAATTTCTGTAGCTCAGTGAGGTGATACTCATTTTGCTGTCTCTTACTGAGATACAGAATGCTGTGTGTGTTATCTGGCAAGATGGCTACAGTTTGTGTGGGACATCTTTCATTGATCTGGTTGTGCAATGTATTCTAGTAATTTGAAGAACTCTTTGCCTCATGCTGTGTGTGAACAGGAGCAAATAAGATCAGTTCTCCGAGGGAATTTGGTGTTCTTGTTTGAGATTACAGCATTTTATATCAGAGAAAGAACCTAAGAATACCTAAAGCTTCCTTTTTATTTTAATCTGTCTGGCTTTTTCTGTTACTAAACTGCTAAAGGCTATTTGTAAAAGAAAGGAATGTGACCTTAACGGGAAGCTTTATCTCTTAATTTTGTCTAATAATTTAATTCCCTATTGCTGTTAATCAGGCTCAGGTCTAAAATAACTAGAACACGGTCTGCAATCTAGAATACAACTAGTTGCTTTTATTTTGTTAACACTTGTTTTACCATTTTGCCTCCAAAGTTTGGATGATTAGTTAGGAGATGAACAAATGCTGGTTAGAGGCCTTGTCTTTTGCTTTTACTTTCCAATCTCTCATGGCTTCTTTTGCTTCTTGGCAGTTGTTGGCTTTTCTCTTCTGCTTTGTGATTCTGTCTTTCCTTTTCCCTTAAGATAAGACACTAAAGTGTTTTTTGTAGTTCCCTTCAAGAATATATAGCATCATTATGTAGCATCAAAGACTAATATTGAATCTGAGCTTTCCTGTTGCCCACAGTGATTGTTGGGCAAGTGAACAATCATTATGTCTTTTGAGAATTTACAAACCTGCAGAAATTCTGGTATTTCCCAGAATTTTTGTTGAACATAAAAACCTAAAAATGTACTGCACTCTTGAGGAAGTATACTTGGTTGCTGTCCAGTTCCAGTAAGTCATTTGTTCTGCCTTAAGGAATTTAATTCCTTATTCTTTAGCATTTTAATTCTGTTACTTGCTGCATACATCCATTGTTAATCTTTGGGTGTGAATGAATGCAAGTGGTAAACATCATTAAACCTCCTCTTTCACAAGAACAGCTTCTTTATTCGAAGGGTTCAAGTTTCATTATTTTCCTTGCTTGTTATGTAGCTTTGAAAGTAGTGTGGTATTAAGAAAAAGAAGAAGCTCAGAGTGTAACTCCAGGGAATAAACACATATGTAGGTGAGCCACCAGTGAATGTTCTTTATTTGTCTTATCTTCAGTAATAAAAGAATATAAGCAATAAACCCAAGCTATGAAACAGAATTCTCTCAGTACATTGGATAGTTCTAGGAAGTTTTTAGGGATACTTTTTTCCTGAGGCAATAAAGACTGTTTACATCAAAATTGTAGTGGTAATTGCTAAAGCAATGCTATATCCTGTCCTGATACACTACAGGGAAAAAACCCCTACAAGTGAGCTTGAAGAGAAAAGGTTCTCTAGGGCAGTGATGAAACAGCTGAGGAGTTCATGAGCGGACTTTGCTGAGCACTGTGCTGAGGGTCTGCCCAGAATAATATTTCTGACAGATTTTAATTAATGCCAATAAAAGTTAACAGACAAATGGATGAATATTTTCATTGTTTAGAGCTGAAGCTTAGTTTCTGACCTTAAAGAATGTCTGTGCAGTCCAGTTTGTATACTTCTATGGGGAGTTAAGTTGTTAGTGTATCTAATCAGGCATTACAGAAAAAAAATATTCAAGTTCCTTTTCTTGATAGCAACACATAGCCACTTGGATCATAACACATATTTTCTAAGTGCTAGGAAAATTGAAGTAATCTAATTTAAAGGCTGTGTGTTCCACCCACAGTGCAAAGGAAAACAAATGTCTGGAGCACACAGCTTTACACATTGCAAAATTAAGTAAATATGTAATGGCTACAGGATGCCTTTCATTCTGTCTTTGAAAATAAGCAAATGCTAGTCTTGTCCTGTTCCAGTGTCACCTGAGTTATCAGTAATGCTTCTGCAAGTTTTCTGTGACTTTCTGTTCTGTAAGGGACACTGGCAATTTTATATTCATTGTGTATGAAAGAATTAACAGTGAATATTCCTATTACTGCTTTATGGTGATCTTAAATAGTAAGTGGTATGTGCAAGCTGTCAAGAAAATTTAAAAGGATTTGGCAATTTTAAAGTCCTCGGTATTTTAAATTCTTGGTATTTTAAAGTCCTTGGTATTTTGGCATATGCAGGTAGCTCTTGCTTTTCCTCTAGTATATTAGACTATACACTTAAAAACATGTAATCATCCTTTCATGGATGATTTTTAGGGGTTTAATTGTCCTGATGTGTTGACATTTTTTGTAGATTTGGTAGTTGGAAAACATTTTGGTGTCACCATTTGATTTCCTTCTTGTTAGTGATTTGGAGGAAGACTGTCCTGAATGTGGCTAACTTTTCTTTTTATTATGAAGCAAAACAGGATCTGAATTTTACTTATTGTGTAGGGATTTTTTTTTTTTTGTTCTTGACCAACATTTTGACTTTTTGCAAGGATTGATGAGGGAGGTATTTTTGCACTCAAAGTCAGCTATGCAGTACTGACTTCTTATGGGTTTTTGCACACGTGTTTTAGGTAGAATGTGGACTCCGTGTTTTGCATTAATATTGTGTGAATAGCTTCAATATCTCCAAACCAATTTTAGCAAATTTTGCAGGTGTTTTCCTCGACTGGTATTGCATAATTAAATAGCTAAAAAAGTTTACTATGTCAGAATATACTTTCAAGTCATGGGGGTTCTTTTTGGAGCAGCCGCGAGACTCGAGGTAGGATCCCAGCCATGCCTCCCGTTTGTCACTTTTAAGGAATCAAAAAAATATCTTGGCATGAATGATGTGCATTGCCTTACTCCTGTGATCTTTCTTCCCTCTGGAAGTCTGGAAAAGTAGCAGAAGCTTGTCAGTGACCCTGCAGGCTATTACTGAAAATAAGGTGTGATTTTTTTCAGTTTGAAAATGGAGGAGACAGATGCAAGCAACTGTTTAGTACAAAAATGGGAAGACAAGTGTATCTTTTCACCATTTTGCATTTTGGTGTTAATTTTAAAAGTAATGAGAGAGAACCTTTGCTTTTTGAGCTAGGTTTTTATCTTCTTTTTTTTTTTAAAATTAATTTTTAATTTTAACTGATTATTTAATCAGGGCAGAAACTGTCATTGTCAGCCAGAGCAACCTCAAACTTCTTGCATCTGGTACAGTGAAACCCTGGAAATTCTGACTCTGCTGCCAGCTGCATTGTACCATTTGGAATTGTTGAGGACTTAGCTTTGTCCTCTGTTTTATCTTGACTTTATTTTTGTGGATTCATTAAAATATTGGGACATAAAATTCATTTTTAAAATATATCAGCTCATTTAATTAGGTAATGAATGAGTGTTGATTGAAGGGCTTTAGAAAACTTGACAAATCCCGTGGGGCAGCGATATAGCCAAGCCAGTTTTCCAGACAAATTGTCCTGGTGTCAGATTATAGTCAGTGGATCAGCAGGAACTCATACTAACTGCTACAGCTGAAGTCCTCATCTGTTAGTTGCTAGGGGATGGTGGTGGTGTCAACTGCACTGAGGCCCAGATTGTAACCTTCACCTTTGGGCCTTGCCAAGGTAGGGAATGACTATCTTGAAATATATCTCTGTATTAGTTGGCTCTGGTGGCAAATCAGGAATTTCCTCTGCTGCTGTTTGCTGTGTGTGCAAAGTCATTTGGAAAATTAAATATCCTTCAATCCCCTTTGCACTGTGTGTCAGTTCCAGACTGGAAGGAGATTCCATTTGTTGGATAAAAATTTCTTGCTGCTGTTCTGCTGACTTGGATCTCAGAGACTGATCCATACAACATGAAAAATACTGTTAGTAGGGGGAAATCCAGGACAACTGGGAAGCCTCTCCTTTCTGGTGGTGACTTTATTCATTGTTTTGCGTTAGAGAGGTCCTAATGCAAAGGGCTGAAGTTAGAATAGCATATTTCAGAAGGAGGAACAGGCTTGTTTTAGTCGCTACAAAAGCAGTCATTTGCCAGCACTTTGAGGAACTGTTAACCTACCATAGCATGGCACAAACCAGAAACACTGCAAGAGCAAGGGTTTCCCCAGGTGAACAACAGTTTGTTATCCAAAAGGAACTTGAATTCCCAATGATTATACCTGCCTTAAAGGCCAGTTGTTCTGTTGCCCTGCTCGTGGTGTTAGACTGATCATGAAAATCATCAGGATTTTAAGAGAAAAATACCAAATGGTGTAATATTTATGGGGCTACAAAATAGTTGTAATGAGACCATCAGATTTTTTTGTTTGGATTTGAATATAACATCAATTATGTAATTTAAAATTTTGTAAAGCAAGAGATTATTATTTTCAGTCACCAAAGGTTAGTAAGCCAGAGAGTAAACTTATTTCCTGGAGCCATCGGTGGTTTTGAGAGAGATTTTAAAGCTTTTATTTAGAAGTATAGGTAAAGTTTTGGAATAGTTATAAGGATTACATTATAAAGCCACAATTTTTAAAATTTGTAGTTGCTTTCTATTCTCTCTGTCATTCCTCCATAGACACACATCATCTGCTGTATAAACTCTCTCTTTCTGAAGATGCTGGAGATGCAGTGACAGGTTATGCTCAGTGATTTTACCCTTATCTTGCATCTCTTGTCTTCTGAAGTGCTGCTGCCTCAACAGGTAGCTTTAAAATAGAGAGAAAGAAGTTGACAGCCAACTTTTTTTAGAACAAGATTAGAATTTTTAGTCAGGAAAGGGCACTGACAGATGACTTTTTTACATCCTTGAAAGATAATACAGTGTCCTGAGTTTACAAGACCTCTCAAAAGTACTATTTACTCGAAGAAAAACCTCCAGTGTCACTTCCTGTGTGCAACAGGACACTTGAAGTGCTACTAAATAGTAAGTCTGAACTAAATAATAGCCAGGTGAGACTAAAGGAGTAGATTATATTCATTTATGCACAATAGAATAGGTACCTGCTTACGTAGCTTGAACTTATAATTTTTTGTAGAATAACTACAGTGATCTTCATATTATTAATCCTGAACTCTATAACTTTATGCACCCAAGCAGTGCCAAGCAAGCTTAACAGACAGCGATTGCTCAAAATACACCCTCAAGGTCTGCTTTGAATGTGTTAAATTTTTTATTCCATTTGATACATGTTTCTATGTTTCTGTTTGTTTCTCGTCTGTAGTTAGTGTTCTGGGTGGATGAATGAGAAGGAAAAAAAGAGGGATACACAAGCTGCAGGACTTGTAGCAGCTTTGTCATAAATATTCTTTCTTCTCTATTTAACCTGGACTTTCCCATCACTAGAAGCATTCTTAGAATCATTTATGACCAGTGCAATACAAGGGAGAAGGAACTGAGGAGAGAAATGGGCTCATTGGTGAAGCCAGTTTGCTCTTTGCAATGCGAAGACCCAAATGCCCATTTAGTGCTGTGCCAATGCTGTGTAGGGACATCTGTGCCCTGGGGAAGCTGAAAGCACCATGGCTATGTCAGTAAAGCACTCCATTCTGGTCACAATGCCCAAGAAAGAGAGTGCATCAGTAAGGATGGAGAAATATATCAGCCTCTCCAATTCTCTTCCGAACTTAGATTCACTTCTGCAGCATTGTGATGTGCTCTTTGGGCTGCTCAGTGGCTCCTACTCAGCTTTACTTTAACAAGAGTACATATCATTTTCTTGCAATTCAAACCTGTATTTGCCTGCAGTAAACAGAACTTGCCAGTGCAGCACAGCAGTGATGCTGAGTTGTAGCCTCATGCACCGGATGAGCTCTGATGAAACATAAATGCCTAAAGTCTTCAGTGGTGCTCAGAGCTGGAAGACTCAGACAGTCATTGTGACCCTGATTGTCTTTTCGTACGTAACCACGTGCAGTGTTGGACAGGCACCTTTCATTTTATATTGCTTTGGTTCTTTAACTGTTGTACCCACAGACAGCAGGAATGCCTGAGACTTTCCCATTGCTGTATAAACCTAGTTTCCATAGCTGTAGTAGCTGAGAATGGTGCCCTGAAGGACTTTACTCAGAAGTGTTTAAATTTGTCTGAATTACAGCTAAATTTAGATATTGCTCAAGGCTGTTTTGTTGCTTTTTCCAGTTATTGGCCTATAACCTTCCTGTTAATTTGAAGAGTTGCTCTGGCAAAAATGTTTTCCCATGAATTTACACCACTCTTGAGACGGCCTTACTAAACTGCTCTGAAAAATACCTGTTCTATTCTCTGATTGTTTTTTTTTTCAACAGTAATATGTTATCTGCTTTTTAACTTTCTTCTTTATTCTTTTATTTGCAGTGATGTGGTTGCATGACCTGCAGCATTATTATAACAGGGACTGTTCAGTGCATGACTTGCTTTTCTGTCCAGACTGCATAACCAAAACTTAACCAGTTCTACACTTAAGACTCATGGCCATCCGATTTCAAAGGGGGATCTACTTGCAGAGAAGCTTACCATCCTGGGGAGTGGCTTTCCCATTTCCCGCTTCCATTTACTCTTTCTCTTCACAAAAGGTCTCCTATGAGGCTAGAAGAGAGGAAATCCAGTATTCACAACTCAACAGGAGGCATTCTGCAAACTGACAGAGCACTGTCAGCTCTCCATCTTATTGCTGCCTGCCCACTTTATTTAATTCTGATTAACAGTATTAACACACAGACTTCCTGCAACATTTTCATATACTGAACTATAAAAATCTAGTCTTAATGAGTTCCTAAAAAGGCCTTTTGGTTACTGTTAAAATTTCAAAGCACCTGCACCCTTAAAGGATCCACTTTGAATCTTTAAATAAATAAAGTAAAGCGAAGGAGGTGTTTTACCAGGAGAAATGACTAATGAGTTGCTGCTTGGCGATCCCATCTTCCTTAGAAAACCAAGCAAGTTTCATCTGATAATCTCCGAGCCAGTCAAACTACCGGGTGGTATTTTGTTCACAGGCACTGCCTGCTTCCTTAATATGTATATACACAGTAGTTTGTGGCTGTTGTATTTTTCTCTCTACATTGAGCTGTATTGTTCGTTTATATCAGAAACTTTTTTTTTTTTCCAATCTGTGTACAATTGTTAAAACAATCTGAGGAAAGAACATGAATGGAGATAAGTATGAAAGTCATCTACACTTTCATATTATGCAGACTGTCCTTGCCAGTTTATAATTTGGGTCGTTTGTCTTTCACCTGTACTGGTTTTTTTCCTTTCCTTTTTCTTTCTCCTATCACAGTCTTAGCTATTTAATTTCCAATTGCACTAGCTTGGCTTTTCTTTGTATTATGAAGTTTAGCTATAAGATTTGCCATATGTAGACAGTGTAACTCAAAATGCTTTGTACTGCCTATATTAATTTAAAAAGCTGCTTATTTAATATTCTTAAAGATCTGCACATTTGTACTACTGTATCTTTGTTTTGTATTGGACATCCAGTACTGGCAAGATTCAGAAGACGAGGGAGTGCTGTAGTGTTGTAAGTTAAGAGGTTTATTGTATAGAAGTTAGTACATAACAAACAGGGAAAGGGGCTTTCAAGCTGTAGGACTTGCTGGAAAATCTGAAAAGAGTCTGAATGCTGAGAACGTTAAGTCCAGTTCTAGGGAAACCCCATTCCTGTTCACCTGGATGTTAATCTGCAGAAACATAAGCACGATATGTACTCTGCTGCCTCCAGGAATGGTTTTGCTTATTGAGGCGGTAGCAGAACCACCAGCCCTGTTTTCCAGGCTGAAGAAGTGTTGTGTCCACTCATCTCTGCAGTCCCTTCTGGGCACAAAACTCAGTGCCCGCCTCATCCCTGGCCTGTCAAAGGGGGCTCTGGACAAAGCCGCACCTTGTGAGATGCCTGCCTGTGCTCAGTCCTCAGGGATCCTGATCCCACAGAGTCAGGGGGCTCGTGCAGGATGATGTGGAGGAAGGACAGACTGTGTGCCCCCCCAGAGGGGCTGTGGTTGGTGCTGCCTGGCAAAGGGAAGGGCAGGTAGGAAAGGGCTCCAAGCAGACCAGGCAGGACAGCGAAGGATAAGCATTAAGATCCCAGTGAGAACTGTGTGGTGTTTTCCCTTCTGAATGCCATACCCGACAGGTGAGCCTGTGGCTACCAGGTGCTCTGGCTGACAGCTGTCCGTAAAGACTTCAGATGGGGATATGTCTTTCCTGGTCCACCAGGGCCAGGGACAGTGAAGTCTGACGTGACCTGCAGCCAGGATCTGGGGTTTGGTGATAACGAGTCAGCTATTCCTACAGCAGAGGCAGCAGCATTTCATCAGACTGAGTCAGCAGATCTGTGTCTTTCCAGGTCCTAGCCATCGATCCCTTGTTATGTGTCAGGGCAAGCATTACTAGTAAAACTTCTTTTAGTTGGGTGTTAAAGGCATGGTATGTTTTTCATTTGCAAGTGCTGCTCCGGCTGGGACCACACCCTGCCCCAAGCCAGGCTGGGTGCAGGATCCCCGAAATCAGGGCTCTGTGCTGGGCGGGAGGGGATGCTTTTTTTTGTGCACCCGCCTGCACAGGTGTCCCAACGTGAAGCCGAGCAGTACCTCATTTCTCCAAGTGGTCTGTGCAGATTAGAGACTAAATATCAGTTGTTCTTGAGCCTTGATGACATTTGTATGTAAGTGTGTTTAGCTTGACAAAAGTTGTTTGAGTTTACTAATGCAACAGAGAGATGTCAGGTGAAGCCAGTAACTTTCAGCAAGGAGCTGGCTACTTTAATTAGATTAGCCTGGCATCTCTGTCATGAAGTGGTTGCAAGCTCTCAACTCAGAGGTGATCTCCAGCATGTCTCTGATTACTAACTTCATTTGTGCTGCATAGAAAACTCTCTTACCTTCTTAATAGCAGCTTGTTTGACAGTCCTGAATTAAATGTTGACCAATTATCAAAGTAACTGTTTGTGAAGTTGCCAGTGATATATTTTCTGTAAAAAAATGGATTCGTAGAGTGTCAAAACATTAATTTCCCATTTGAGTTCATCAACAAATTGTGTAACTACCAGATTGTCATGGTAGCAGTATTAATATACATACCTGTATATAGCAAAAAAAAAACTCAGTAATGATAATTGGAATCAAAAGGTTTAATATTTTTTCCCAGTCAAATACACTAATGCTTCAAAGGTGATAGAAGAGTGTACAGTTGTTAAACAAGTTGTAAATAAACGCTTATATAAAATGTAAATGCTTATTTGTCCTTTATTTGGTACTTAGTTGTAAACTGAAACCAGTGCACAGTTTGTGTTAGAAGTTACTGGTTTGAGCGTAAAGTGCTGTTCTGCTGTGTGAGATGACACCAGCTGGTGGTTAGCAGGGACCCCAGTGGAGTGGGAATAACATGGATAAAACAAACCTTGCCCTCAATGCACTTAGAAGCAGGTGCTACAGAACAGCTGGGGAAAAAAAATCCAACTTTTTTACAAAGCACAGCTGTGCCTGGGCAGCTTTGGTGTCAGCTCGTCTGAGTCTTACACAGAGAAGTGGCATTATGGAAATGCATTTCCTGGGGCTCTGCAGAGGAAGGTGAGGGGAAGGTGGGCAGCAGCACCCTCAGAAACAACAAACCTCCTGATTTTTGCTGGGAAGCATCCCACCTGGCTGCTGAGGTGCACGGCGTAGTTTGCCTCTCAAAGGGCCAAAGCTAAATGACCAAAATAGACAATTTTCCCGTGCCAATGGAAGCTTCACAACAGACGTAGCTAAAGGTGGGGGGAAAAAAGACACTGCTCATGTGGACAGAAACAACTGTCCTTCCTTCCTGCACTAATGAGCAGCTCTGGTATCTGGGGGAGGAGGAGGTGGTGGTCTCAGACACGGGCAAACATTGATCTTTGTGAAAGAAAAGGCAACAGCCAGCAAGAGATACTGAGCCCACGAGTGTTGTGGTGCTGGGGTGGAGAAAGCTGTGCAAAGGCCCTGACAGAGCCCTTCAGAGGCTGCTTTGTGGAAGGAAGAGGAGAGCAGAAGCATGAGGGTGCCCTGGTGGCAGCACAGCCCTGGGCTGCACCGTGGCTGTAGCAGTAACAGGAGCGCAGAGGCTCAGGGCTGGCCCAGGTGATGTGTTTGCTGGCTGGGAAGGGCAGGAGAGCCCCAGGGCTGGTGGCCAGCTTCTCCTGGGGCACAGGGATGGTGGAGGCAGGAAGCTGCCACAGCCTGACTTCTGCCTGCCAGGGATTCACTCTGGTCCTCTGCCCTCCTCAGTCCCACCCCAGTCACTCCATCTTGGGCATGACTGTAGTGCCTCCTGCCTCTGACCACCATTCCCTCTGCCTGTCCTGTTGTTTCTCACAGTCAACTTCTCCTAACTTTTCCTATACTTTTCCCTTCCCAGCTCTCTCACCCCCCAGTGTGCCGAGACCCACATCAGCATCCCTTGTTCTGGCCTCCCCTCCCCATCAACTCCCACAAGGCCAGCACTGCCTCCCTTATGCTCCACATGGTACAGGGGGGAACTGAGGCCCACTCACCTTCACCCTACCCCTCCACCGTTGCTGGCCCAGCAGGGAGGATGCAGCAGTGCATGTCGTCTTCCAAATGGTACCTCTCCTACACACCCCACAGCTGCAGGGCCCTGCTTTTACCACTGCATCCTAAGTGTGCTTATCCTTGTACTGTGTTGGGTATTGCAGGAGGCAAAGGCCACTGCTGTTGTAAAGGTTGTGTGGTGGAAGCACGCTCCAGAAGCTGCGTGGTTCCCCCCACCGTTCTCCTTTTCCATTTTTATCCATTAATAACTTCTGAACACCTGTGCTGTACGTGTAAGTACCTGCAAATAAATCTTTGTGCAGAGGCCAGGACGTTTGTACGCGCTGTGTTTGGAAGGCAGGAGCCAGCAGCATGCTTGGAGGAAGGGCTGTGCGAGGCTGGCTGCAAGGACTGCAGGGCTGCCAAGGAGGGAGGGTGTGGTCACTCTGCCTCCAGCACAGGACGCAGCACTGCAGAGGGGGGTTCCACCAGTGCTGGGCATCCATATCTCGCTCCTGTTCCTGAGGAGCTGAAATGGAACAACAGCTTCAAAACAGCAAAGTGTCCTTTTGGCAAAGCGGGCAGACCAGAAGTAAAGGTCAGCTATGTCAGGGAAAAGATTCAGTGATGTAACTGGAAAACTCTTCAAATACTGAATGTACCCACTGCTTTCCTGGTTTAGGTCTTCTGAGAGCCCCAGGAGCCAGTGGTGCCTCTCTGCCTCCCGGGCCTTCTGACTGGTGGCATGGAATTGCCTTTACTCCCTCACAACAGGCACATGTCTCAAACCTGCAGGTGTGCACACATCTGGATGTTTGGTTTCTGTGCCAAGCTATGCTGTCCACAAGCTAACAGGGAGCACAACTCCATGCCAAGGGAGGTCTTGCAAACCCACCCTGAGCTAAGGGCAGAGAATGGAACCTCCCAGCTTCCCTGAACACAACCAGCCCCCCCACCCTCTCAGAGTCCCAGGAAAGTGATGAAGGCAGTCACCACAACCCCAAGTAAAACGTGAGGTGGATGCAAGCTAAAATGCATTTTCACTATTTATCACACATGTGATGTCTTTCTTTGGCTTTGACCCAAACAGAAAAAAAAAAACCACCAGACCTCTGATTAAAACAGATCACAAGATATAAAAATGGACCATAGCAGCTTTTCAGACTTGTTCCCACCTTCAACACCCTTGTTCCAATCCCTTCAACTGTTATGAAGTACTGGAATGACTGTATGTCCTTCTGTCTGCCCCAGAAAAGGCTCTTTTGCAGTCCTGACCAGCCGGAGGCTGCACTGCAGCCAGAGGCTGCTGGTGTCCCACCAGCAGCTGGGGGTGCCCTGGGGGTGCCTCTGCCCACTCAGTGCACAGGCACAACTCCGGGCCCAGTATCCCCCCTGTGAGCAGCTTGGGACCCGCCCATGGTACTGCACATCCTGCCCACGGGCAGTCAGGCTCCCCTTGGCTTGTCAGAAACACTGCCTGTTCCCAGGAATTTCTGCTGCCTAACAAACTGTTTTCTAGCTGTTTTCTAGCTAATAGCCTGGGAAACCCATTTTTGTCTGAATCACAGCAGAGTGAAACAATACTATTGTTACTGGACTTTTGAGGAAAATTATTGACCTGGATTGAGGCCAGGATGGAAACTGATGGATGACTCAAGCCAAGCATCTCGCAACCCTATGAACAGGGATCCCAAACGAAGCCCTTTGAACTCTCCTGGGCCACAGTGGCTGTGCCAGCACCTCTCTTGGAGCAGGATGCCTCTCGGAGCTCATCAACCCACAGGTCTGAGAGCTCAGAGACCATCACTGAAAACTGACAACGGGGCCTGGGCTGGTACCCCCTGCTCAAGGCTCAACCCTTTGCCCACTGAGAAATGCAAAGGCATCCAACGGTATTTCACTGAACTCAGGGGAATTTTTAAGAGGTACCTTTATACACACACACACGTGCAGACACACACGTCTGCGTCTGTGTGTGTGTGAATCCATTTCAGTGCCCTACAGCAAGTGTAGCACCAACGTTGTCATCTTAGAGTCATAATTAGGCTGTTCTTTTGCTTGTAGTAAATCCTATTGAATCATTCTGCGAGTGTTAAATTACTCAGTGACTAAGGGCTGCCAAATCCTTTAGGCGTAAACCACCGAGCAATTCCAAGGCTACGTCTGGCAAGGGGGCCCACTCTGAACCTCCTGACTCCATGGGAGTCCATTCTCCATCCTTACCCTTTTGCATCCCCAGTCTCTGTGTACATCGTCCCAGACTGACTCCAATCAAATTCTCCTTTGTGTTTCTATGTAGTAACAGAGCGAACATGGCCACAGAACTATTTTGTATCAAAATTGCTTTTGCTGGTACCTTTGCCAGTGATTATTTAAGTGACCTTAACCACCCCTTCACAATACAGGTTTCACTGCACTCCAAGAACTGTGCAAATGCCAAGTACTAAGGCTCCCGTTTCTGGAAGGGTGGTGTCCATGTTGTGTACTGGGAAGTGGTTTTGGGGGTTGTTTTTTCTGCCCCCTCACATGGAAGAATAACCAACCCTCTACAGGAATCTGCTGCAAAGCTGCTGCTGGCTGTTTTCACTGTAGCCCAAAGCACCCTGAAAATGTATGTTGTGGAAATACCCCACAAATACTAGCCTGACAAAGCTTACTCTGAGAAGGAAAAACACTTCCCTGCAAATAGGAATTGGCAGACTACTCAAATAAATACCTTCCCAGTAGCCATTTCGTATTATTTTTAAACCTAAAAAACACTCAAAACCTCCACCCCCAAACAACTGAAGATTTGTACGAGTTGATGTGATGCTCAAGGATACCTTTAAACCCAAGTCAGCACACATTCAGTCTCTAAGTAAGCATGGATAGAACTGGTTTGCCTCCCCTTCAAAGCAAGCAGAGTGGAGTTTGGAAGTCATGCAATCCAAGTATCCTCTGGAGACCAGCCATACACCAATACAAAATAACACCACACTGAGAAGAGCCTCTTTTAAATGCATCTTGGTCTATGCAATCTTGAATTCACCTACCTGTGAAGAGTTTAGGATTACGTACTTCATCACTGGCCAAAGCATCTGGTTTCAAAACATGTTTATGTAAATCACTCAGAATGTCTACATGAATTGATTTTGTGTCGGAATATACAGCTGGAATTAAAAACAGCTGCAGAAATTTCTGCAACAGAACTGTCTGCATGATACATCAAAACCAAAGAAAATCAACTGAACAACAGTCTTGAAAATGCTTTATTGAACCGTCTGTCTTATTGTAATGTGCAGAAGATGTGTTTGAAAAACTACAGCTTGAAAAATTTTTGAAAATCCTCAACAATCAATCAATAAAAAAGTCCCTACTGGGGGTAACTCTCAGGATAACCAGAGGCCGCATGTAAAGTTTCCCTTGGAACATTTTCTGTTGCAGAGACTAAAAAAAAAAACCAAAAAAACAACAAAGCTAGTGCTGCTCTACATGGAAACAATCAAGATTTGATGATTTAAAAAAAAAAAAGGAGGGAACTTAAAGTTCAGTCTATGGGGTTGTTTCTTTTGCTGCTGTTATTTTGGATTAGCATACATGTCACAGTTTTGCTGAGAACACCACATGGTGTCCAAGTCTGTACGTTTACTCTACAATGCTGCTGAGAAGGGAGGATACAGAGAAAGAGAGAGGGGGTGAGGTGAGAGATCCGGAAAGACACCATTATGATATAAGCCTAGTTTAAATTTTCATCAGAAGCTGTGTGCACTTTTGTTTTTATAATCTAACTTTACATTCAAAAAACCCCACACAACCAAAAAAAAAAAAAAGAAAGAAAGAAAGAAAAAATCAAAACCAAACATACCCCTGTCCTTGCCTTGGGGCTATTATAAATTTCTATGCACAAGAACACCATACTCTTTTTTTTTTTTTCAAACCAGTAGGGTTAACAGTATAGGCATGTAGGTGGCATGATTCAACTAAAAGGCTTTGTCAACTTTTTTATACCAGAGAAAATAACCAAAAGAAACAATAAATAAAAGGTGCTAAAGTTAGCATTAGGAATTCCATTGTAATATACTGACAGTCTGGGAATCCAAATCCTCTAGCTTTCCTGATACTGTCAAGTCTCTGCAAACTATGAAGCAAATACATAAATAACTCAATATGATTGAGGCTGTGAAAGGCTTTTTAAAACTAAGACAATATGATCCAGGTTAACTTTTTTTTTTTTTAAGAAACACAGTGAATATATGAATTGTCTACACCTGAATAAAACATATTTAACAATTAAAAAATTTTAACAACCACAACAAAGAAAAGCTTTAAACAAAAGTGAACGTCATTTGATTTCAGGGCACACAAAAGCCCCTTGCAGTAGCTTCCAGCAGTGGCCTTACTGTTGTGTCTCCTATAGATGCATAAAATGAAGATTAACTCCACACATTGAGGTGACGGCTGACAGGGCAACATAATGATCACATACAGCAAAATGCCACACCCCGGTCACGACAATGTATCCCACTGCAGAGTTTCCATCCTGTGCAGGAACAGCACATGAAGATGTCATTCTGTCACATATTATTCAAAAGCTACTTTGTGGCCACAAAACTGCTACTCAGCACTAACCTTCTCCTCAGGTAACCTTTGAATAATGGGAAAGCTTTGTGTTTTTTATAGTTTTACTCCTTGTATTTAAATTTTTAAATGACAAGGTCACTAAAACTCATGCACGCTGCAAAAAACGTCATGCAGTAGTTAAGGTAAACCATCCAAGCAGTTTTTATTCATTAATATTCATAAATACACACAGCAGCTTCATTAGAGATTTTTCATTTTTTTTTCCTCTTCAGTTTGAATGTGGAGTATTAGGAGAGCCTTTTGCATGTCAAGGTACAGGACACAGAGCTTTCTGCTCTGCACTGCAACCTACATTTACCTGCTAGAAGTAAAAATTAGTTAAGTGGAAATGATTATCATATATATCTTTTCTCTCTTTCTTTTGAATGTACACAATGTAACAAGAGTGACAGACCTGAAATTACAATCACCAAAACAAACCCAAGATAGTTGTTGTCCACTTTCATTGGCAAATACAGCACAGAGGACATTGTCTGCAAAGTGGGATGTCATCAAAGAGGAGGTGGAGGAGGCTCGTTTCCTTTATTACTCTCTTTTAAATTTAGGTTTTCTAAAGCAACATCTAGAGGCATAATATCTACACAGCCCATAGCACCAAAATCTGCAATCTCCCCCCGCTCATCCTCATCTGAGGAGGAACTTTCTTCCTGCATCAAAGTGGACAGTAGAAGCTCCTGAACAAACAGGCTGCAGTCTGCCCGTTCACTTTCCATTGACTGACGCTCTGCTTCCGACATCTTCGGATCATTCAACCTGTGCAGCAGCAAGGGAAGAGAAGACAGGCAGTTGCTAAAAGCCCATTTCACCAAAGACACCACCAACAGGCACAGAGATGAGCCCAAGCCTGCCCTTCCACACGTGCGGCACTGGCAACCTCCGGCCCTGCAGTGCAACAGTATGGATTTAACAACCCACCCCTTCCCTGTTCCTGCAATGGCATTCAAAGTGCAGCCTGAAGCTAGAGGAGAACCAAAAACTACTTATGAGGTTTCCTGCTATTCACGAGTCTTTTAGGGAGGGCTGTTTCTCAGACATGCAGTTTAGTGCCTCCTTTGTTTCTACGTCAACTTTTAAGTTTGCATTAGCCATAAAACCCGTTACTGCACAGGTAAAGCCTCTGGATTGCTGAAGCACCATACAACGTTCATTCCACCACTTCTCCTAGGGTACAGTGCATGTCCTGATAGGGGCAAGGAAACTGCTCACTCCAACTCTGAAAGTCACAATCCATGACACTTGCAGGTGCCTTGATTAAGGTTCTCAAATGAGTTTCTGATTGAAAGATGTCACATGGTATTATTTTGGACTTAGATAAAAATCCCTTTGACTCAAATTCAGGCTTCTTGGCACAGGAGCTGTAAAAATTCCCACACTCTTTCACAATACCAAACAAACAAAAATATGCTTGCAGAGGGCATGGCAAGGGATATGCGGAAAACACCTTTATTTCAGGTCAATAGTCAATATTTTGAAAGAACTGGAATGCCATAGGAGGTGAATCCTCTTTAAAATAACCCTGGGATTTAAGTATAATTTCTAAACCAGGTAAGTATGCTGTTAGCTAACACCACCCTAAGCATGTGCCTAACTCCAAACACCTAAGTTTCACTGAGCTCTGTGTCTCCACCAGAACTAAGGTAAACAGAGATTCTAAGAGGCAAACACAGGTAAACACACTGAACAAGTTACCTTGTAAGAAGGAACTGGGAATTCTGGATAGTCTGCTGACTGTTTTCTGTGTTAGATGTGTTGGTTGTTGTTGTAGATTGTGTCATAGTGGTGTTGACATTGATCGTGTTGGTGCGCCTGGTTGCATTGCGTGCAGTCTCCAGTTGTTGCCTTGCTGCCTGTGCATGTTGTCGTTCCAACTGCAGTTGCATCTGCAGCTGCTGTAACTGAGAAGCAGAAGGGCCAGAGGAGTTGAGCTGTCCTCCTGCAGAACGCCTCACACCTGATAGCTGAGATAAAAGCTCTGCCAGAGAAGAGAAAGCTACTATGATGGAAGATCTTAAATGAGCATCACACAACAGAATGAATACACCCTGAATTTCAGTGCATCGGTTCCTTCTTTTTTCAATCACCAACATCAAAGAACAAACAATACTCAAGAGAGCCCATGAAATTCTTTTTTAAAAAGAAAACCACTTTTTTTTTAAAAAAGTCTGAGCATTTAATGACTCCAAGGGTGAGGAAAATTAAGAGTCAATCTACAGGTATTGTCTGGCAAATTATGTCCTCTGCAGCAATTCTCTGAGACTTCAAGTCAAAATAACAAATGACCCAGAAACTTGTTCATTTTCACTTTGGTTGATTTTTTTTCTTTTCAACAATTGCTCCCTGAAAGCACAAGCTTCCTGATTGCCCCAGAGGGAAGCTGTGCTGCAGCCCAGAGAAAAACTGTACCATTGTTTCAAATTTTTAATTAAAAACGTTTAGATAAGAAAACATATTGAATCATTGCTTCACATCAAAAGCATTCTGCAGGAATTTTTATTTCTGCTGGAATCACAGAGAAGGTCTAGCAATTAAAAAACCCCCCTGTTCTTAAGTCTTCCAAATCAGAAGGATGGAATATAAGTTTCATCCACAAGGAATTTTTTTAAATAAGTACTAGCAGCAAATTACTGCTCAGTGCATTACTGCAGAATCTCTTCTACATCCTGTGTAGAAGGTACTTCTTATGTCAGCCAATTGCTGCAGTTGATGCAAGAGCAGAGGAAGCAGAAGACAATCCTGCTCCTGCCCCTCTCTTCCACATCACAAAATTACTATGGAGGTCATGACAATTTTTGCTTTCATTGCATTAACAAAATGTAATCATTCTAAAGCAAGCTTTCTTTGAGGGAATAAAGCAAAATACAAACTCAGGGTGGTCATTTTCACCAACAGTGATAGCAACAGCAAGATTACGTAACTTTTAATTACTACAGAATGCCACAGGGAGGGAAAAAATTTGTAAAAAAAAAAAGTCACTGATGCCATAAACTTCATTTAAACAGGAAAATTACTGTGCCTCATCAAGACAACTAGCTGCTACTTCCCTCTGAAGCAATCACAGCCAGATAGCAGGAAGCTCCAGTTTAAGCATTATGTCTCCTTGGCATCTAAAACAAAGGTGTATTTGCAGCAGGCATTCTGGGTTTTCCCTGAGTCTTACAGTGGCATGGTCAAAGACCACCACATGAAAATGTTTAGATTTCCCCTCAGGCAAAGCTATATGTGTTTTCAGAATTGTCTCTATTTCCTATTTTTAATTTCTTGTAAAAAACCCAGTTTTTTCGAATCAAAGCTAAACACAGGCCAAACAAGTTATTCCTGGGAATCCTGGTGTTGAAAATAAGACACTCTTCCCCTCCTCACCATTTTTCTAACCTTGACAAAAACAGACCTCAAATACTTGCAACAGTAAGTTTATAAAAGAATTTAGAAGTACATCTTAAAATAAAGTCTGTAATATTAAATATGAAATAAAAGCCTGGCACTTGAACAGCAGCCTGGAGGCAAACTGAACCAATTTTAAATGTCCATTAATATCAAACTGAGCTAATTTCATCTTCTTTGAGACAGATGCTCTCCTCCATAAACACCTTTACCACGTGGCAATTTAAAATGACACATGTTAAATTAGGTGATGGAAGCTGGACACAAGCACCTACACAAATACTCAGTGCCAGTGCATGGGTTTGGGAATAAGCCTTACACTGCCTGGAATTCAAAGCACAAGCTACAAGCACTCTGCTCACTGGGGGACCCATCTACACGAGCAGCTTCGCAGCAACAGAAAGCAGGGAACCTTGAGTTTCACCTGAGAGGAGGGCATCAGGGTGTAAAATCTGTGGTTATGGCTCTTACCAGCTATAGGATCCATGGCTTCTCTATTGCTTGGAGAATAGGAACTCTGAGAAGATGAAAGCCCACCAGGGGAACTGGTAGTAAAGTGCATGTTTGATCTACGTGCACGGGGGCCTCCCAAACCCCGGCCCGGGTGGAACATCCTACGTACATGCCGAACGCCACTGGATTCATCGTAGCCAAGAGGTTAAGAAAACACAACTGTTTGGCATTGAGTGCTAAATGACCAGGACATCTGATGGGTGAAATGTTCAGATGCACAATGCTCTTCACTCATAAAGTAATGATTCAACTTCTCAAGCACACTGAAGCTGTGGTGCAAGTCAGACTTACTGATCTGTGAATTTTTTTATTTTTTTTTTGGATCAAAATTTTCTAATCAGTAATATGAAAACCAAAAAAAAAAAAAGTATGTTCAGTCAAGCTTCCTACTGAGACATAAGGATTTCGTTCTCCCTCCCCAATTCTTATGTTAAGTATTTAAAAATATTTAAAAAGTTTATTGCCACTCCTATCAGAAGTACATAATAATTACTGTATTCCTTTTCATTTCTGTAATTCATGCTTTTATCCAAGAAATTTCACCACTTCAGTCCTCAGGAAAACTGTAGGTTTCTGGAGTATTCAGCACATTCATCACACCCCTTTGTTTCACCTTTTCTTCTTTTAGCCGAAGAAATACCACTAATTCCAGTTATGACAATGATGCTTCTCATTTTCCCATTTCCCCCCACTTCTCCCTATCAGATGCTTATATTTCCTGTCAAACCTTTTACAGGTTCTCTCATATGAATTTTGATGCAATCAACAAATTATTTAAAGATTATTTTTGTCATAAAGTTGTCAACATGCATTTCTCCAAGGTAGTCCAGATAAGGCTTCCTTTTAAAAATCACTAGTATAATTCACTGGTGAAAAATAAAATAACACAGACTTTAATACTTTTAACTGTTACTAGACTTTTAGCTTAGGTGCTCCATCTCCCATGCTTTTTATTTTTGTAATAGGATGCTTACCACTCATGTGGTATCTACTACAGTAAGGGCAGTGTACCATGTACTTCTCATAAATCACAGTTATGATGCAGAATCTCCCGATGTCATAGAGGTCAAGAACTTAAGACTGAAAGAAATTACTACACTCCTCATGGAAAGAGAGAGCTTCTGGCTATTACAAAAAGACACAAATATATCACACAACACCTACAGGATGGACAAGGGATCAGACCCAGCCAGGTTTAGGAGGGGCAGGTCCTGTCTGACCAACCTGATCTCCCTTTTATGATCAGGTGATCCACCTGGTGGATGAGGGGAAGGCTGTGGATGTGTCTACTTGGACTTCAGCAAGGCCTTTGACATCGTCTCCCACAGCATAACTCCTGGAAAAGCTGCAGCCACGGCTTGGACAGGGGCACTCTGTGCTGGGTTAGGGACTGGCTGGAGGGCCAGGCCCAGAGAGTGGTGGGGAATGGTGCTGCATCCAGTTAGGATCCGGTCACTAGTGGTGTCCCCCAGGGATCAGTGTTGGGCCCAGTTCTGTTTAATATCTTTATTGATGATTTAGATGAGGGGATTGAGTCCACCATTAGCAAATTTGCAGATGACACAAAGTTGGGGGGGCGTGTTGATCAGCTGGAAGGCAGGAGGGCTCTGCAGAGGGACCTGGACAGGCTGGAGAGTTGGGCTGATTCCAACAGGATGAGGTTCAACAAGGCCAAGTGCCGGGTCCTGCACTTTGGCCACAACAACCCCCCGCAGTGCTACAGGCTGGGGACAGAGTGGCTGGAGAGCAGCCAGGCAGGAAGGGAGCTGGGAGTTTGGATTGACAGGAAGCTGAACATGAGCCAGAGTGTGCCCAAGTGGCCAAGAAGGCCAATGGATCCTGGCCTGGATCAGGAACAGTGTGGCAGCAGGAGCAGGGAAGTGATTCTTGCCCTGGACTCAGCACTGGTGAGGCCACACCTCAAGTGCTGTGTCCAGCTCTGGGCCCCTCAGTTCAGGAAGGACATTGAGGGGCTGGAGCAGGTCCAGAGAAGAGCAATGAGGCTGGTGAAGGGACTTGAACACAAGTCCTGTGAGGAGAGGCTGAGGGAGCTGGGGTTGTTTAGCCTGGAGAAGAAGAGGCTCAGGGGAGACCTCATCCCTCTCTACAACTCCCTGACAGGAGGCTGTAGCCAGGTGGGGGTTGGTCTCTTCTCCTAGGCAACCAGCAGTTGAAGCCTTCTATATTTGAAAGGATTATTTTTTATAGCTCAAACATGCCCTAATTAAAAGTCATCTGGTGGTATCTCTGATTCGAGGGGGGAGAAGATGCTGCAGAAGCCTGAATTCTAATCAAATAACTTGTGCATTTCAGCAGGAAATTAATTTCACTCTGTAGCTTGAAAATTTAAATCTCCTGGCCTACAGAGCTGTTAAGCCAATGTTGGAAGCCCACAGTTTAACCTTTGGTATAGTGCTACATTAGGGATGTAAATCTTGTGAGAAAAAGACTCATCAGGCACTTAATTGTAATAGGTTGTAATAGTTGTAATAGGTGACTCCCTTCTAAAGGGAACACAGAGGGAATGCAGACCAGACCAAACTCACAGGGAAGTCTGCTGTCTCCCAGGGGCTCAGGTAAGGGACATTACTGGAAAACTCTCCAGTCTAATAAGGCCCTCTGATTACTGTCCATTATTGGTTGTTCAAACTGGCAGTAATAAAATTACAAAGAAAAACCTGAGGGCAATCAAAAGAGACTTCAGGGCCCTGGGACAGGGTAGAGGATCAAGAGCACAGGTAGTGATTTCCTCGATCCTTCCGGTAACAAGGAATAACACTGATAGGAATAGGTCAACGAGTGGCTCCGAGGTTGGTGTAATTGGAAAAATTTTGGGTTTGTTGACCATGGGATGATCTACTCAACACCTGGTCTACTGACACCTGATGGGATGCACCTCCCTCAGAAAGAAAAAAAGAGTTCTAGTGCAGGAGCTGGTGGGGCTTGCAGGCAGACCTTTAAACTGGCTTGGAAAGGGGAAGGGGAAAATAGAAGGCTCACCAGTGATGAGTGATGGGATGGTGTGCCAAAACTTGAGGACAGCAACACTAATGGGATCCCTCCATCTGCCTCAGGAGGTGTTGGCTACAACATACCACACCTGAAATGTTCCTACACCAATGCACACAGCATGAGGAGCAAACAAGAGGAGCTGGCCCAGTCCCAGAGATTTGGCATCATTGGCATAAGTGAAACCTGGTGGGATGAGATCTGTGACTGAAGTGCCCTGTTGGATGGTTCCAGGCTCTTCAGCAGGGACAGGCAGGGCAGAAGAGGTGGAGGGGTAGCAGTGTGTGTAATAGAAGGGTTAGGAGGTATGGAGCTCACAGCTGGCAATGGCACAGTTGGGATCCTCTGGGTAGGAATCAAGGGGCAAACAAATGATGCAAATGTCACTGTGGGAGTCTGCCATAAACCTCCCAGCCACGATGATGCCACCGAAGAATTATTCTTTGACAGACTAAGGGACTTTATGGAACAGGTCCTAAGGGAGCTGACTTGTAAAGATGCCCTCTTTGATCTGCTGCTTGTCAACAGAGTGGATCTTGTGAGCAAAGTGGAGACTGCTGTCCCCTTGGTCACATCAACCATGAAGTGATTGAGTTTAAAATCTTTGCTCACAGGAGGAAACATGCCAGCAAAACCTCAACTCTGGACATCAGGAGAGCAGACTTCAGGCTGCTCAGGGAATTAGTAAGTAAGGTCCCCTGGGAAAATGTTTTTGCAGGTGCTGGGGTTCATCAGTGCTGGTCACTTTTCAAACATCACCTCCTAAGGGCACAGGAGCAGCAATTCCCAAATGTTGGAAGTCAAGCAGGCAAGGCAGAAGGTTGGCTTGACTGAGCAGGGATCTTGTCTTGGAATAAGGCAAAAGAGGAAAGTCTATGCCCAGTGGAAGCAAGGTCAAGTGACATGGAAAGAATTCAGAGATGCTGCTTTGGTGCCATAGGGAGAAAATTCATATAGCCAAAGCTCCGGGGTTGAAGCTGCCGGAAATGTGGGGGACAATAAAAAGTTTTTTCCAATACATTAATAGCAATATTCATGGCCAGGCTTCACGAACGAAGATTAAGGAAAGCTCTATCCACATTTGTTACAAGCACGCTGGTGGCTAATGAGGCCAATACGAGAAAGGCATGTCCGGTTGCAAAAGGCACAGCAGAAAGACTCCTTAGATGGTGTATTCCGCAGGACACGGTTCTTTCTGCATTGTCTTTTCTCCTCAAGAGTGATCCTGTGTGCTTTCTCAAAAGCATCAGCAGCGTTATAGATGGTGTGTCTCCAGACCTCCCAATTGGAGGCCAGAGTAGACCAGTTATGGTGATCAATATGCCCGAGGCTGAGATGTTGTTTCAGGGAGTCCTTGTATCTTTTCTTCGGGGCTCCTCTCTTGCGGCAGCCAGTGGCAAGTTCACCATAAAGCAGGATCTTAGGGAGGCGGTGGTTGGTCCTTCATCCTTCAGATGCGTCCTGCCCAGTGCAGCTGTGTTCTCAGCAACACGGCCTCAACACTTGTGACTGCTGCTTGTTCTAGACAGGTGTATTGGTCACATAATCTGACCAGTGGATGTTTAGGATTGTGCAGAGGCAGCGTTGATGGAAGCGTTCTAGGAGACGCAGGTGGTGGCGGTAGATGACCCATGATTTGGAACCATATAAAAGAGTAGACAGCACTATGGCTCTGGAAACACTGATCTTGGTACTTTTCTTCAAGTGTTTATTTCGCCAAACTCTTTTATGGGGTTTTGTGAAAGCACTATATGCCTTTGCTAACCTGTTGTCTATCTCCCCGTCAATCTTACCATCCGAGGAGATGAGGCTGCCTAGGGAATTAAACTGCTGGACTGATTTGAGCTCTGATTGGCCGATGGTGATGTGGGGATGATGGAGGACTTCCTGAGGTGCAGGTTGATAGAGAACTTCTGTCTTCTTTAAACTGACTTCCAGCCCAAAGAGCTCAGCAGCATCTGCAGAGCAGGATGTTAAATGCTGCAGAGCTGCTTCTGTGTGGGCGACAAGGGCGGCAGCATCAGCGTAAAGCAGTTCCCGGACAAGATGGTTTAAGGTCTTGGTGTGGGCCTTCAGTCCCCTTAGGCTGAATAGGCTTCCATCAGTACGATATTGAATGTAGATACCGTCCTGATCATCGAGGTCTGCCGTGGCCCTTTGGAGCATCATGCTGAAAAAGACTGTGAATAGGGTAGGACCGAGAACGCAGCCTTGTTTCACACCATTCTTTATTAGAAAGGGCTCAGAAAGTGTGTTACCATATCTGACTTGGCCGTGCTGATCCTCATGGAGTGAGATGATCATTTTAAGGAACTTGGGGGGACAACCTAAATGTTCCAAAATCTGCCACAGACCTTTTCTGTTCACAGTATCGAAAACCTTGGTGAGGTTGGCAAAGGTTACAATTAATGGCAATAGGCAGTACAGAAATATCATTAGCCAGTTACAGGATGAGGATGGTCACCTCACAAGCAGGGACAGAGACAACGCAGAGCTGTTTAAGACATTCTTTGCCTGTGTTCAACACTCATGACAGACCAAGGGGGTCTCAGTGCCCTGAGTGGGAGGACCATGACTGCCAGAATGATCAACTCCCATTCAAACCTGAAATTGTGTGAGATCCATTACTCCAGCTGGATCCTTACAAATCTAAAAAGCCTGATGGGATTCATCCCAGAATCCTCAAAGAGCTGGCGGATGTCATTGTAAAACCTCTCTCAATGATTTTTGAGTGGTCTTGGGAATCTGGAGATCCCAGCTCAATGGAAGCTGGCAAACATCCTGATTTTCAAGGAGGGCAAGAATCAAGACCTCAAAAACTACAGGTTTACCAGAAACTACTGGAAAATTTACCTCAGAAACTGCTAGATTATTCTTGGAGGTACTGAAAAACACTTGAAAGACAATGCTGTCACTGGTCACGGCCAGCACAGCTAGTGGGGCTCCACAGGCCTCCATCTTAGGTGCTCTTCAAGACCTTCATAAATGACTTGGACACAGGACTGGAAGGGATACTAAGCATGTTTGCAAGTGACACAAAAGTGGGAGGCCTGGTAGAGAGACCTTGAAAAATTGGAAGAACTGGGCAATCACCAACCACATGAAGTTCCATGAAGGGAAGTGCCGGATTATGCATCTGAGATGAGGCAGCCCTGGATGTTTGAACAGACTGGGGAATGAGAGGCTGGAAAGCAGTGCCACGGAAAGGGACCTGGGGGTCCTGGTCGACGGCAAGTTGAATGTGAGTCAGCAGTGCCCTGGCAGCCAGGAGGGCCAACCCTGTCCTGGGGGCATCAGGCAAAGCATCGCCAGCCGGTCGAGGGAGGGGATTGTCCCGCTCTGCTGTGACCTGTGGCGGCCTCACCTCCAATACTGTGTGCAGTTTGGGGCACCACATGTAAGAAAGATATGAAGCTGTTAGAGAGTGTCCAAAGGAGGGCAGAGAAGATGGTGAAGGGCCTTGAGGGGAAGCCGTGTGAGAAGCGGCTGAGGGCACTTGGTCTGTTCAGCCAGAGAAGAGTAGGCTGAGGGGAAAGCTCATTGCAGTTACAGCTTCCTTGTGAGGGGAAGAGGAGGGGCAGACACTGATCTCTGCTCTGGGATGACCAATGACAGAATCTGAGGGAATGGCCTGAAGTTGTGTCAGGGGAGGTTTAGGTTGGATATTAGAAAAAGGTTCTTCCCTCAGAGGGTGGTCGGGAACAGGCTCCCCAGGGCAGTGGTCACAGCACCAAGCCTGACAAAGTTCAAGAGGTGTTTGGATGATACTCTCAGGCACATGGTGTGACTCATGGGGATCTCCTGTGCAGGGTCAGGAGTTGGACTCGATGATCCTTGTGCATCCCTTCCAACTCAGCATATTCTGTGATTCTGTGAAAAACTCACAGTTGTTACAAAGAGCAAACTAAACTGCTCAAACTACATCACTCACTGTGCAACATCTCAGAGATGCCCAAAGGCCAGGAAAGATCCAGTGGTCTGGCAGATGCTGTCACATCAGTCTCATCCCCCCTCCTCCAGAAAAGGAGGATAGCATGACTCCTGGCCATTGAGGACCTCAGGGATGCCTGGGACCAAGCTCTCATGGCCACAGCCACCACGTTCAGCACCATGGTGTTCCAGAATGCTGAGAGCTCCACTCTTGTCTACACAGAATGGTGAAGTAAACTTTGTAGTATTTTTTACATTATTTGTTACTCCTTCACAGAGCAAATCAACACCCAAACTCCTTTACACTGATTCAATTATTGTGTAGTATTTAGCATGTGCCTTTAGTCAGTCCTGACCCTAAACCATGTTAATACTAATAAACTGAAATGCAAACACAATTGTAACTAAAATGGAGCCATCTTCTTAAATGCTGTTTCCCTTCTGTTAGCATCATGAACTCTGTTTGGCAGAGCTTGGTTTATTTTTTTACTCCCATATTGCTGGATTATTCTTTTTCCCTTTTTAAAAATCTTTAAACAAAAAGCCACTATCAAAGTTATAATGTAGCCTTTTTGTCTGTTTGTTTAAATGAGACACAAAAGAATAATTCAGAAATTACTTACTGCAGGGATGCTACATAGCCTGCATGTCATTAAGTAAAAGCCCAAAATATATTTCATCAGTTAATTCCAGGGAGGAAGAAGATGTTTTAAAAAAGAAAAATATTCCTAGAACAAGGATAAAAAAATCCCTAACAGTTCCACCTCTTCAGCCATCAAGCACAGATAAATCTGCATAACTGGCTGCTAAGGTAACTGAAAGACAGCATACTATTTCCCAAATATTTACAAATTATCAGTAACACTATGAAATTACATTATTAAACGACTGTGTTAAAATCAGTTAAGAAAGTTTAAAATCTTCTGTCAAAACCAGCTAAGCTTGAATCATCTTGATGCCATAAATACACACAAGCACACTACTGAATCTTGATACACAATATAGCATCAAGAGTAATGATCAGGCATGATAAACCACAGTGCAAGTAGGAAAACCTCTCTGTGTTGAAGTTCTTTCTGCTGTTAGAGCAAAAAGCATTCTCAAGTATACCTACAGTCTGTGCACAGTCTGGCATTTATACTTTTTTAGACTAGCAAATGAACCTGTTTATTTTTGACATACAATATGTTTACCAACCTAAATTTCACGAAAATCAAAATATGCCCCTTTGACTATAAAAATCAAACCAAGTCATCACGGCTGCTAGGTGAGACAGTCTAGCTTCTTTGCCTCAACTTGGAAAGGATATTAAATCTCTAGGAGCTCTGTGTTCCAGTGTAAGATGAGCTGCAAAGTCATCTGTTACGTGATTTGGATCCCCTCCAGGTAATGCTGCGCATATTGGACAAATCTGAAATGACAAAGCAAGAAAAAAACTCCAACTTTATAAAGTTTACAAAATAGAACTTATACCATTGAGTCAAACATCCTATGCTTTTAAAATCACATTCTAGGTATTCACAAACACCTGGATATCAACATATTCCAACAAACCCAGAAAATGTACTGAATTGCAGATATTAATTTAGTCATATTTTACTTCATGATTTTCAGAACACTATGAAAACTAGAGTTTCAGTGTCTTGAAAAACAGTATTTGTATGCCAATTCTGCCACAGACTGAAGTCTAGTTACACAGGAATGCTATTTGCCTGCTTGACACTCATCTCAGCAGAGGCATCAATGAAACTACCCATAAGTATTGGCTAAGTAGTGGTTGGATGGTTTTGTTTTGTTTTTAAACCAAAGTACACATTAACTAGGCAGACAAACTCTACTATTACAATTGCCATAATTATGACTTCCTTTTGAATGACTCCACAAACAGCTTGAAAACCATCTTCCATTTTTTTTACAGTAGCTGGGATGGAACATAAACCTCTTGTTCCCAGTGCTCTTCATACTTATACCCAAGCTGTTGACAGCAGATCTCAAAGACCAAGGGCATTAAGAACACCTACAGAACAGTGCACACGTCTGTCTTACTCTCATGAGGTGAGAACGAAGTCTTGAAGAAAGTTTACTGTAAAATCTCACCTGCTTTCAACAGCAACTGCTGCATCTAATGCCACTTTCATTTTAGGAGCCAGTTCTGAGCAGAAAACCAGGCATTTTAAAAGCTTTTTTTGCTACAACCTCTCCCCCCTTATTTTCCATGTTTAGCATTTGTCTTCATAGATTTTTCACCACTACAGAAGCAAATAAGTGGACACACTACAGGGCACAACATATCACAGCATAATATAATAAATCCTCAACTAAGCCAACATATCATACAGCTACCCTGTAGGGATATAGGAATGGATGTGTATTGGACAGATGGTTCTAAAGTCCATAAACTTCATTACAGCTGCCTAATCTTCAAGAACGTGTTTCATACCAAGAGAATGCAATACCTTCAAAGCAATCTTTTTTCATTTAACCTACTCTGAGGAAGCAGAAACCCAACTCATGAAAAACAACACACTCCTGAAAGTAGCAAAGCAAAAGAAAGTTCTTTGCTAGTAGGACAAAGGCGTCATAAAACTGCACATATTTGCCCAAAGAGAATCAGTCCTCAGAAAAACACCAGCTAAGAAAAAGTTATAAGGAACAATGAGAAGGAAGGAATCAAAGTATCCCAACCCTAATTCTAAACGTCAACTCAACTTTCAAGAACTCTAACCAGGAAAATTTACTAAAGAGCTGTTACACACAAACACCAATTTAGTTAAGCACAACAAAGACTGCTGCATCACTGTTAAAGTGTGACACAACTAAGAATCATTATTAACTAGAACAAGCATGAACAAATGCTGCACTCAGAAGTTTCTCTTGAATTTATGAGCATTTGTATTAAGAAATCACCATGCTATCCTGAATGATGACTCCGAAGTCCTAAGTCAAATATACTCACCGAACACCTGCCAGTACTTGCCTATTCATGTGCAAGGCGACCACTTTAAGTGACAGCATTTCTGTAATCTCAACAAGAGTTACTGTGATCCTTGAGAATGAATCAGGGACCATTCAAACTGTCTCAGATCGTCCATTTCATTACCTCAAGAAAAGCTCTCCTCAATTTTATCAACAAAGTATCAACAGCCTAGTCCTTGAAGTTCAGGTACAAGTAGCCTAGTCACTGCCTTGCTAAAGGTGAGAAAGCTGATGCAGCGCAATGTAATAGTAGAAAACTTGCATCTCTGTTCTGAAACGAGACTCAGAGACCACATTTGATGAAGTCTCCTAAAATTTTTGTATTTACAATGCTCGTAGACTTACACTGCATCTGATTTGGAACAGTCCAACTAACCTGAAATCCAACACCAACAAGGGTGACATTACAGTGGTTGTTTACTATAGGCCACTTAACCAGGAAGAACAATCAATCAGGCAGGTCCTCTAGAGACATATAGCAGCAGCCTCACACTTGTAGAACCTGGTCGTCATGGGGCACTTCAGCCACCCCAGTATCTTATTGGAAGGACAACACAGCATGACTGTAATCCAGGAGGTTTCTGGATTGCTCTCATGGTAACTTCCAAGCGACAGAGGAGCCAACGACCAGAGGTGCTATGCTGGACTTCATACTCACCAACAAGAAGGGCTAATTCAGGATGTGAAGGTCATAGGCAGCCTTGGCTGCAGCGACCTTGGTGCAATTTGAAATTCTGAGGGCAGGTAGGAAGACGAAAAAAAAATCTCACAACTCTGGACCTCAGCAATAAGACTGGAGAGTAGAGGGGCCTGAAGAAAGCTTGTTAATATTCTAGGATCATCCCTTCCACGCTAAAGAGTTCTCCATCCCAATGAATATGAAGTCAGGTAAAAATGCCAAAAGGCCTACATGGATGATAAAGACACTCCGTGCCAAACTCAAACACAAAAGAGAACATACAGAGGTCATTCTTCTAGGATGACTTTGGAGGAATACATAAGCATTATCTGAGCATCACAGGGCAACAAAAGGAAAGCTAAAGCCCAAATCAAATTGAAACTGCAATATCCAAGGCAACAAAGTCTTCTAGAAGTGCATAGGAAACAAAAGCACAATGTGGGCCCATTGCTCAAAAGATGAGGGGGGTGGTTTACACAGGACACAAAAGAGGCTGAAGTAGTGAACAACTCCTTTGCCTCCATCTTCACTGGCAAAACTGGTCTTCAGGAACTCCAGGCCCCAGACACCAGTGGGAAGTCTGGAACAGTGAAGACATTCCTCTGCTGGAAGAGGATTAATTTGCAGAATACTTAAGTGAACTGGACATAATGAAGTCCGCAGGGATGCACCAACAAGTGCTGAGGGAGCTGGCAGATGCTATTGGGAGGGTAATCTCAATAACCTTTGAACAATCACGGTGACTGGAGTAAAGCAAGCGTCACTCCTATCTTAAAGAAGGGAAAGTAGGAGGACTTGAGGAACTACAGGCTGGTCAGCTTTCCTTGATCCTATGGAGTTAATGGAGACCATTTCCAGGCATATTGAAGACAAGGAAATCATCAAGAATAGTCAGCATGGCTTCATGCAGGGGAAGGCATGCTTGACCAACTTCATAAACCTTCTATGATGAAGCGGCTGGCCTGGTAGATGACTGAAGAGCTGGGGTATTGTCTACCTGAACTTCAAGAAAGACTTCTGACACTGTCTCTCACAGGATTCTCAAAGACAAGCTGTGGATACACAGGGTGAATAAGCAGACAGTGAGGTGGAGTGAAAACTATCTCAATGGGAGGAATGGCTGATATGCTGAGAGCTGTGCTGGCATTTACAGGGACCTCAAAAAGCTGAAGAAATGGGCCAATGGGAACCTCACGAAGGGGGAAGTACAAGTCCTGCAGCTGGGGAAGAACAACCCCAGGAACCAGCACACACTGGAGGCCAGTCATCTGGAACATGGCTCTGCAGGAAAGGACCTGGGGGTCCTGGTGGACCATGATCCAGCAGTGTGCTCTCGTGGCAAGAAAAGCTAGTGGTGTCCTGGGCTGCATCAGAAAAAGTGTTGCCAGCAGGTTGAGTGTGGTGATCTTTTGCCTTCATCCAGTACAGGTGAGGCTACACCTGGGGTACTGTGCCCAGCTCTCAGCTCCACATACATGAGAGACATGCATACACTGAAGAGAGCTCAGCAGAAGGCTACAAGGATGATTTCAGGAATGGAGCATCTCTCCTGTGAGGAAAGGCTGAGAAAGATGGGACTGTTCAGCCTGGAGAAGGGACTGTTCAGCCTGGAGAAGATCTCTCTCAAGGGGAGATCTTACAAATGTACACGAATACCTGAAGGGAGCCTGAAAGGATGATGAACCCAGGCAGCAATAGAACCAGAGACACTGAGCACAAACTGAAACACAGGAGGTTCCTTGTGAACATCAGGAAACACTTTTTCATTGTGAGGGTCACTGAGCATTGGTGCATGTTGCCTAGAGAGGCTGCGGAGTCACTGTCCTCAGTGTATTAAAAATTGCCTGAACATGGTCCTGGACAATCACCTGTAGGTGGCCCTGCTCAAGTGACCTCAGTGACGCCCAGAGATCCCTTTCAACATCAGTCAGTCTGTGATTCCTGCCCATAAATACCTAACATTGCTGTACATACCTGAGAAAAATCAGAAGAAAGCAAACTTCTTACCTGCACCACTCCGAACATAAAAATGGAAACATTTAATTGAGCAAAAATTGCTTGGCTTACTCTTTGAAACATTGTGTATAGGGGTGGGGCTATAAGTGACTATCCCTGTAAACTTCTCTAAAGGTTTAAACATATCTAACATAAAACACATCTTTGGATAGACACAGATACTACAATGACTACAAGCTCACTATCCAAACACAAACAATTGTCTGAAAATCTACAACCACGAACATTTAGAATCCATAATATTCTCCTCTTTAGTAATCTTGTAGCCTTTCACTGTCTCAGTAAGGCTACAGCACCCAAGTAGTTTGATGTCTATGCACACTAAACATTAATCATAAAAGCTAGATTCAAAACTCAGCACAGAGACAATTGCATTCAAGGATTAAGTTGTCCTTTATCAGTGTTTGGAACAAAGATATAGCAGTGTTGCAGATTGATGCACAAAAAGTGGGGGTTTTTTTTACAAATACAACTCTTTCAGGATTCACTGGACTAGCAGGTGTCCAAAATCATAAATTTAGGCTTTAGTTATTAGTTCAGAACTAGTGCTGAGTTCTAGGAAGTCACAGCTGCAAACAAGGCCGCGTCAAATTTAAAAACCTGGGATCTGTGAACATTTCTGTGTCAGGAACATATCACTGACACCAAGTGGTGCAAATCAGAATTGCAATACTAAGCCACTAAACCAAATAAAGTCTCCAAATGTGGAACTCTGAATGCTTGATGCTATGTTTGAAAGTTGCAAAGTTTAAGAAAAACTCAAGGAGATTACAAAAATCGCAGTGTGTCGCTGAGTTAAATAATGATCCTACGGTCCAGCTGATTGTGCAATAAACTGTTCAACTTCCTATGTTTTTAAGAAAGATCAGGACACCTTTGAGTCTCCAAAAAAGTGAACAAACAGCCTTTCATATTACCCCTTCGCCCAAGTTCCATAATAGGCTTGGAGAGAAATAATTCATTTTCTTCCACAGTTTTCCTTGAAAGTTAAGAAAAGTACAAGATTAGAATAGCAAACCTACTTATAATTAATTTCTTCATAATGCATTAGCAATGAGTAATACACTCCAAGCATCGCTTTTTTTCTAGGAATCTCTGGCTAAACAGTTCACCAGAGAACAACACCCTGCATGTCATTCTGCTAAAACAGCTTCTCCTTCTCCCAAGGTCAATCAAGATAGCAGGAGCTAACACCTCTGATTGAAGTATTTCTGTTGACACTTGTTTAAGATGTGCATTTTTAACACATCAAGTGTCCTAATGGTAAGGGAGGGGGAAAAACCTCCCACTTTGACAATAATAGTTTTAAAAGAATGGTAAAATCCCACTTCATAAAAATATCAGGTCCATTAAAATAGTTACCTGAAAAACACACCAAACTCTTTGCATGTCTTTCTCTCTCTTACAGTTACAAAAGACTGGCATAGCTATAAGCTTCCAGGACAGTTACATACTGGTTTTGAAAAGGGAGACACAACTAGACAGAATAACAATAAGCACTTTCAAAAACTGTGTCTTACAGAATAATGATCTCCTGTTTACAGCAGCCATTCCATCAGGACAACAAAACAAAAACCATAAAAGAAGTAAGCAAGCTCACTGTATTATGATACCCATAAATCATAGAATTTTGATGTCACTGTCAAGTGTAGCTACATCTTCTGACAAAACATTTAAATGAATACGTGCCTCAAGAGAGAAAAAGAACAGAAGGATAACAGTTTTTTGGAAAAGATACTATTTTAAATATATTTCCACCACAAAAGCAATTCTGAAGCTTCTCACCACTTCTGTTGATGTTTCTGCATGCTCAGAAGTAACATGTTCTTGAAGAGATGTTTCCGTATAACCCATTTTCCCACAATAAGGACAAGTAAAAGACTGTGGCTGCTCTACCGAGAAAGCTTCTCCACCATAGTACAAATCTGAAACAGAAAGCATTTAAATGGGGGTTACTTCAAAGCTGCATCATCATTTATTTTGTTTGCATCAACCTCTCTTTATAAATGTACTTCACTGTAATCACTCCCAAGTTAATCTGGCATGTCATTGAAATGGCTACATTCAAGAAATGTTCAGGTACTGATGACGAAAATCAGAGACTACATTTTGTTTTCATTAGTACACATAAGATAGTTTTCTAATATTCATTAGGAACAAGGACTTCTATCACGATGCTGCCAATATTGCCAAACTTCCACTTTTCCACCACTACTCTTATCCCATGTACTGGCTCAGCCATGGTATTTTTGAATCATGAGATTTCAAAAGCTGAACTCTCGGCAATAGCTCAAATTTAGATTACAATTTAAAAGTCCTCAGTGATACCATATGTCAATATTTATGCCACAGCTGAGCCACTCCTTCGCAGTAAGTAGTTCTGGAAACGTCTCAAATATATAACATAAAAGTTTGATAGTGAAAAAGGAATCTGATTATCTGTTACACAATGGTTACAACTTTGAGGTGTGTTAAATGTGAGCACTTTTGTACTACTTATGAAAAGTAGGCACTTTTAAGTTGCTAATGCAGAAGTTCGCCAACCGTAACACGAAAATTTATCAAACCATGCAATAAGAGAATGCTTTCATCTCCCATCCTCTCAGGTATTATATGTTCTATAGGAAACACGACTAAGCTTCACATTCACATAATAAAAACAAAATATGTGGTTTTTTCCACCAACTAATTTAAAATCTTTTCACTGACATTTTTTTCTAGGACTCATTGATAAGTAACAGAAAAATACTTTCATAATATTATGGATCTCCTGCTATAAATTAAAAATTGGACATACTTGAACAGATACTAGAACTCATGTTCTTCACGACCTGTCCTTGCCTAATACCCTGTAAATCCATGGGAAGAACCAGTGAAGCTAGGAAGAAAAAGGTCTACCTTCCCATATTTGCAGGAGAAGTTGCTGGCTAACACTTAAATGTACCATATTCAACTGAGGATGACAAGACCACCAGACTGGAAAAAAACTTCTTATAAAACTCTTAAATCTGCTTGTTTCATTTATAAATTAAATATGAATCAGCTTTAGAGTGTGTTCTGAATGTTCAAAAATAGGAACAACAACAGCATACTCCTCCTTTTTGCACTATCTGTTGTTCTCATCCATTACTCACAGTAAGCATATGTTTATCTTTTGACTTGAGTAGTTTCTCTAAAATTATGATGCACATATATTGCAGGTGTTGACCCGTCTTGCTTCAGTCTTCCATTCTCCTCTTGTTTACACAATATGCAATAGAGGCTGATGCAAAAATTAAGTTGATCCAAGACTGAGGTGTTATGGAGACTGTTTCAGATAACATATGAACGTAATTCACAAGACTTCAAGATTTTGGAACTCCTAACCAGTGTGAGCTCAGTACATCTTTGACCAAGTACTCCTCTGGAAGTTTCTCCAGGAATCACACTTCCCTTCTGATGTACCCAAAAAACCCGAGCGTGGGTAAAAAACATTACCAATGTGCTGCAGTGTAATCAAACACAAAGAATTTATATATGTCATGGTTTCAAATGAGGAAAGTAAGAACAAGGTTTATGTGGGACAAAGTCCTAAGCGGTCATTAAAATGGTCTCTAAATAGATCAGTCATACAGATTCTGGAACAGATAGTCTTTCAGAAAAATGTACCTGTAAACCAAGGGACTGAAATGATGGTTGTTTTTTAAACAGATAACTACAAAATGCTTTACTGATGATGGATGAAAATCCTCCTTGCAATTATATAATGAAAAATTACAATTAAAGCAGGTCACTACCCAAGTTATTACAGTATACAGCAAAAAAGAAAGCTTTAAAAGCATTTTTATTTCCACAGTGTCATTGCACAGAGTAAATGCAAACTTCTGTTTTCACTTTTTCCAGTGTCCCAAAGATACAAGAGAGCTGGAACTTAAATAAAGATACTGGGAACAAAGTAAGTAAGATGGCCAAACTTTTGATCCCAAACAACACATGCAAGCACTGTATTGTTCTCTGAAACTCAATAACTGAACAAGAATTTCTGCAAAAAAATTCTGCATACCTTTGGGAACACAAAAACACCAGTCAGTCACAAACACATCCAAAGCCAACCACAGTTTGTTCAGCTGATCCTCTGATTTCACTTAAGCTTTGCTATGACCTTTGTGATGGTGCTTAAATACCTACTTACTGATTGGAAAACTGAAAATCTCCATCACTGCAAACACATACACACAAGAACACCAAGTCAAATTTTCCTCTAAGGACCCTTTCCAGCTGAGCAGTTTAACTTCAGGGAATTTTCTGAGTCCTGGTATTTTATATACTGGTATGGATAAAACATGAAGATTATGACTCAAAGGAGCAAATCATCTTACTGTTTAAAGACTTTGCACAGAAAAGAAACTTTTGCATTTACTATCTAAAAACAAACAAAAAAAATCCCTTAAAATCATCAGTGGTCTAAAACCCTCTACCTATAAAACTCCCTGGATGAATGAATATAATTGTTTTCAAGTAAGGCAGCAGTACCAGCTCCAACTTCCCTGGAGCTGAGCAAAGGGCCCAGGGCCACAACCCATCTGAAGAGAGTTGTAAATGGATGAGCAGGCACATAAGCACATAAAAGTATCTTTTCCTTAGATACACTGTTAGCTCAACCCAGATGTCAATAAGTCCAGCAGTACACATTGTTCTATCACAGAGGGGGGAGGTTTACACGAGTGCTGTCAAATTCTGTGCTGGTCCTTGTTTTTAGAGAAAATGAAACAAAACATTTATTCAACAAAAAAATAAAAATGTGAGTTCTTTCCAGTCTCGCGATTATACCTCTGTGTGTTCTCCTACTCATACCTCCTTTCCCTTCTTTCTCGTAATACACATCAAACATACACAGGCACAAGACAAATAAACATGCCTTCATCTGGAAAAAAAATATTAAGAAATGCACCTGTAGAAGTTAAAACAGTCACGGGCAAATCCGAATATTTTTCCTTTGTAAGTTTATACTTCCCTATTTTTTCCCCCCCCTCAACTTTAATCTCTCTCCATCTCTTACAATCCAAATCTATCCCTTTTCTAATCTGAAATACGGATCACCAGATAAGTTTTCCTTTAAAGTAAAATCTAAATTAGAATAAAAAAGAGGCTGGTAATTAGCAGATATCATGAATCTTTGAGTCTGTTTTTTGTGCTGAAGGTATTAAATGGCTATTTCCCCATCTGTTTTGTTTTTTCAAGTACATAAAAAAATCCTAAAACTTACGAACAATCATGTTCTTGACTAATTGCTAATGAAGATCCTAACAATTAGAGGTCATAAGGGAAAAAATGAAAATGCCATGCCTCCACGGCTGCAGAAGTGAGGCAACCTACAACTGTGTTACTGTTTTCATTTACAAATCTATCAGTGTTAGAATGCAATGTGCCTATGATCAAAGAATTATCCCTTCTGGCCACAAAGAAACCTTTCAGATGTTAAATTTTGGTTCTTTCCAAAGACAGAAGCAGGAGTCCACGACTCTTCAAACTCCTCTGGACCTCTAAAGCCCTCTGTTCAAAGCTAGGAAGACTTAGAGGTTACTTAGCAAGGAGAAAACCAGACTCAATCGCAACCCTCTAGGAGAAGATTTGTTACCCATATCGCTTATTGGTGAGGGGGAGAATACAAAGGAGTAGAAGGATCAAAATACTTTCTGACAAGGACCCAACAAACGTTTATGAAGTCAGATTTCAAACACCACAGTGTTTAGACATTATAGCTTTTCCTGGGAGGGGAAAAAACCAACCAAGAAACAATTCAAATTTAATGTGAAAATTCAACCAAAATTATAAGCAGTTTTGCTTTTTTATCCATCTATAGCTACAAAAGTTACATGTATATTTAATATTTAACTCTAAGTAGCACGTTCTCAAAATTGGCAGGAAGTTAGTAATGAAACAAAAGTACTGTAGGATTCCTTGGATAAAAATCTATCTTTCAAAGAGATGTCTGATTCAGGATTACATTTATAACAGCTTGTCTTTTCTGTTAAGACATAATTCTTTACAAGGGTACATGGCCAAAAGGAATTTTAGTTTCATTTCTCTTTATATGAGTAATGCAATTTCAATGTGATATAGATGTACAGACAAAAATATCAGTATTATACAAGTTGCAGTGTATTTATTTGAATTTTTTTTCAACGTTTGAAGAGACCAAATGGTGGCAACACATCACACTTAACAGAACAAAGTATACATATTCCTGTATCACTGATGAAGCAGCCTTATTATTCTAGACAGTATTACCCTCAAAGCTGCTCCGAAGTTCCCTTCCAAACAAACTATACACAATATACACATTTAGCAAACAGATTTTATTCTAGCAGGTGAAAAAAAAACCCCTAAATTACCTCATGCTGAATTCTGGTGAATCCAGTCAGATCCCACACCACACGTTATCAAGGTACCCATTATTTAATCGGCTCCCTCTGCCTAAGAATCAGGAACAAAAGGTGGCAGGATCTTCTGTCACACAAACACCTGAGCTGACAAGTGAAGGTACTTCTGAACTAAGATTGGTTTTGGACTTTGATGAAAGCCACACAGTATGATTTTGGCAGAGGATTCTACTAACAATTTGTATTACTTTCTCTGTCAGTATAACCTCTTCAAAATGATGCAGTAATGTGCAAGCCACATGCTTAGACCCTAAAACATCCTAACAGCTTAGAATTCTTTTTTAGAAAAAGAAAACTAGGAAATTTGCTCTGAACTTCTCCATTGTCCTGACAAACTGTCCTACAAAGAGCACAACAGTACAATGACTGCCTGGTAAGCACATTCCTGTTCTCTACACAGGCCTATTGCAATGCTACTCTCTGACCCCTCTGAAATAAACTAATTGGATTTGTACTTTAAAGGCCACTTGTCATTACATGTGAGACTTCATATTTTATTTTAAGCTCTGTCCCTGTTACAGCAGCATATTACTCTTGTGCTGGTTAAAGCATTTTTTCCAGTAAGTCTTGTGGGGGCTCAGGAACAACAGCACTGGCGTTGTTCTGGATCCCATCTTGCTTCAGAATTAATACTGGGTCATACACTGACTCCTGAAAGACAAATACGGCAACCAGATGGTACAAGACTAAAGAGGCATAGCCAGAAAACAGTGGGGCTTTTTTCTTCTTTTCAGTGTTCTCATACGGGCTTCTATATTAGTCCCAGTCTCAGAGGGAAAAAATAAACCAAAATGTGTCAAGCTGACAACGAAAGCTCTGTCAGAGTACCTGAACAAGTCCATGTCCTTGCAGTATATTCTGTAACGTTACTACAGTACCAGGAACTCTAAAAACTGATCATAATTTTCACAGAGGTAAACAATATGTGAAGTTTTTCTATGCTGAAAGGATCGTCCGTGTGGTTAGCTGTCTACCACAAACCTGAACCTGGTCACAGCCTCAGGCAGAGTACTTACATGAATTCCACAGATATCTGCATATAGAGAGTGATGGCCAGAATGGTGGTGGGAATTAATGGTACAGAGTCTTTTTCATCAGCTGCAGGTGGACGTATTGGGCAAATGACTCATTGATCCCCAAGTTCACTTTTAAAATCAGAAAAACTACACTGATTTCCTCCCAAGTGCTTGCACCAGTTTTGCAATGGAAGGATCTCCGACTCTGCTTCCTTCTCCCTGATAAAATACTCATCTTCCTTTAGCTGTCTAGTTTCCTCTGCACCATCAGCAGAAACTGTAAGTTTACTGCTCTTAAAACAGTTTTCATACCTTTGAAACAAACAGGCCTACAGACAACAGTTTTGAAGTTTGTCAATGGCCAGGTAAGCCACAATTTGCACACCTACCTACACTTACCAGCCTTCCAGTTTGTGTTTCTGGTGACATTCTCCTTATTTAGGAAAACTCCCTACTCACTGTCATACATTAGAAAACACTCTCCTTTCATTTGACTTCCTACATCACCAAGAAGTGACTGAAGACTTCATTACTTCTACGCCTGTGCTGGTTTTGGCTGGGGTAGAGTTAACTTTTTCACAGTGTCCAGTATGGGACTGTTGTTTGGGTTTGTGCTGAACACAGGGTTGAAATGATAATACAGAGATGTACTTGTTATTGCTGAGCAGGGCTTACACAGAGCCAAGGCCTTTTCTGCTTTTCATACTGCCATGCTGGGGAGAAAATTGGGAAAGCATGGGAGGTTGGGAGGAGACACAGCCAGGATCAAACTGACCAAAGGGATATTCCAGACCATGTGACATCATGCTCAGCACATAAAGTGGGGGGGAGAAGGAGCAAGGTGGGGGACGATGTTTGGAGTGATGGTGTTTGTCTTCCACAGTAACCATTACACGTGATGGGGCCCTGCTCTCCTGGAGATGATTGAACACCTGCCTGCCCACGGGAAGCAGTAAATTAATTCTTTATTTTGCTTTGCCTGTGTGTGTGGCCTCAGCTTTCCCCATTAAACTGTCTTTATCTCAATCCACAAGTTTTCTGGCTTTTACCCTTCTGATTCTCTCCCTGATCCTACTGGTGGGGGAGTGAGCGAGCAGCTGTGTGGGGCTTGGCTGCTCGCTGGGATCAAACCAAAACAATGCCATTTAGATTTATGTTGCCAATTTACCCTTGATTATTTTCTTTTCAGCCATTAATATCTACTTCCTTGGTGATTTTTAGTATCCACTAACACAATGATCCTAACAATGCTGAGTCATTCTAGACTGTTTCTACCATTCGTTATTTATTTTCTAACTAAACATTCCTTAGCTCCTAATTTTTTACATGTTCCTCAAAATCACATATCTCCTTGGCTACACAAGGCCCTTTGAAAAGTTACCAGAGTTTCTTTAAGCATCTGCACAATATTGTTTTATGTGTATTCTACAGGGAACTCTAAAATCAAAACATTTTAGGAATGATGTCATAGATCTTCCTGAGCTATAAGGAATACGTTATTTTTAAATATTTCCCGATTCATTCTCCAGTGTATAAGCTTACAACTAGTTACGGGGTGCCATCAGCTTTTTCTGTGGTTCACAGTTGTGTGATGTTCTTGCTTTACAGAGTTAATCAAACCAGAATTCTTACAGCAGAGCTGAGCTGCAGTATTTTCTTTCCTAATACTGGTTCTGTGGGAGCAATGCTTGGATGCCAAGCCATATGAAATTGCTAGACCTTGTTTTCTTATTCTCATTTGGAATATAAGCAGCATAAACACCAAGAGATGCAGAAGTTGCCCTTGGAATCCTATTACCTATTTCAATACTTCACTGTGAACCTTCTTCCACCTCACCATCCATATTCTCCATGCATACTTTAAATAGAAAAAATAACCCCTCTCTGTCCCCACCACATACACACACAAAATGCATTAAGCCAAAAGATATGTTTATCAAATACTTTCACAAGAGAAGTACCCAAGATGCAAAACAAAATATAATTCCTAGTCGTTCTTGGGTTCTGATGACAGGCATTTTTAAAGAAAGTATGGTTTAGAACAAAGTTTTCTCATTGCAGTACACTGAAATCTTTGACAGTTAATATTAGTTTAAGGCTTCATAGCAAGTATGTTTCAGTCTTTTTACCCCTATGATGAGTATTTAATATTTACAGCAATGCTGTCCTTTTAACCCATGTATAATACAGAAAAATGACTGTTGCTAACAGGCTAAGAAGTTTCAACTGTGCATCTCAAACAGTGACCTCGATCCCCAATACTGTACACAGAGGAAAAAAAAAGAAAAAAAAGCCCAACAACAAACATATGCAAGCTAAAATGGGGGCATGTATTTTTAATAATGCACTAAATTATCTCCATTCAAACTCTGGATTCCCAGGGTCTGGATTTCTGAAGTCATGACCAGCCAGTCTAAGGGCAAGCGGAGGTCCAAGAATTGAAAGAAAACTGAAGATATCTTCATATAAGGGTTGTTTTGAGAAACCGCATGTTTTTATACATACCTATTCTCTAAACTTTAAAGCAATCAAGTATAAATTTTATTTCTATTTTAATAAAAAAGATGAAGTACAGGACTACAGCTTCTAAGAAATCATCATATTTAAAGGGTTCAAAAATTAAGTTTACAGTTGGAATCACAAAAAAAAAAAAATTAAAATGCCAGTCCTATGGGCTTAACATCAAAAGAAAATACATGTCCAGCATCAGCAACATCTTAGAGCAGTGGATTGTCACAGAATTATTTTGCAAGTTACAACCTGTGGCAAATACAGTGCAATGGAAACAACAATGGGATAGGAGCCAAGAACAATTATTTTTTATTTTAAATACTGGTAAGGCTTTAGTCAGAAATAATTCTTAAATTAGTAGATTTACAAAGAAGCTCCAAAAAGACTACATACTTTTCCTTGCCACTAATCTCTTATAATCAATACAACCCTTCCTGTACCTACAGTCTCATATAAGCCACCAGTGAATAACCTTCCTGGAAAATCTCACCAGGATTTTTCCTCTTGTAGACCATGGCACTTCCAGTAACAGTCACTGTTATTAAGTAAGTTTATTAGTCTGATAATCTGCTGTTATCAGACCAAAATGAGAAAGTCAAAAATACACACGTGCCAATTAAAAAAAAAAACATAAAGCAGTTCTGTGCTAAAAATCAAAGAAAACATGCCTGTTCATTAGAACACAAGAACCTGGCTCTTATTTCAGTGCACTGATGGGGGAAGTGAGTAATAAGTAGAAACATGAAAATCAGCATTGTGTTTGTAAACACAACAGAGCAGCAAATTGCTAGAGTTTGAAATTATCACTTACCAAAATCTACTCTTGTTAGTATGCACTGCATTGGATGGTCAGTCGTATGTCTTGTTGTCGTTGCACCACTTTCATAACAAGTTGCGCATAGATCGTAATCGTAGCAAATTAAACACTTGTATCGGCGACCTCGAAAGTTTCCTTTTAAACATGCATCACAGCTGACACCTGTGAACAAATAAAATTGCTTTAAGACAGTAACAAAATGCCCTTTTTTTTATGAGGCAGATTTGTTGCTATTGCCTCTCAACAACTAAAAAGAGTCAACCATGTCTGACACGTGCGGCTGACACGGGACTCAATTTTTAAATGCACTTGTGTCTTTAAAAAACATGGCTCTCCCAAAGTCACAATCTCAAATTCTTTAAGTGAAATAAGGGCAAACTCAATCACCTGAAATTATAACGTGTTAAGTCATAAAATATCTTCGGACACACCTTCCTACAGGCACTGTCACCTCTTAGCATTTGCTGGTATTTTGACTATTCAATTAGGAATCTTGGGCCACTTTTAAAAGCTAAGTTGCATAATGGTTGATCAAGAGGAAAAAAACAACAACAAGCAAAACAACCACTGACAAAAATATACTAGCTTTTAAGCCTTTACTTCCACACTTCCTAATATTTTAATTCTGAAGAACACCATAACCATCCCTGACATTATAAGTGGGGTATAAATTAGGTACCATTTTTTCCATTTAAAACAACAGAAAAGAAAGCTAAGGTGTTTTTTGAAGTTAGGCTGCATCAGTTCTCTCCATTCTATTTTTTTCTCAAGCACAACCTTTGCACTGTAAAGCAGTCACACTGCATGTGTGGTCAGAGGAAAGGCTTTTATACCTTCAAAAGGTTTTCATTCTCCTCCATATGGTTTCAGTTCTCTCTGGGTTACCTATTATAGTGCAGAAGTGACATTGTCTTGTAATCTGTGAAGGCCAACACAAACTTCTTTCAACCATGGCAGCAAATTAAGGGTCTTCACAAAAGAAACCAGTGCATACTATTGAAGTAGGATTTTGATCAACATCCTCTTTCGGCATCAGTTAAGAATTGTTCTTCATAGTTTGGTAAAAGCACAGACAACTTTAGAGAAATAAAACTGCCAGAACTAAATAGTCATATTAGCCACCTCCGTATTTTTTTAAGCCTAACTGTCAGAGGACTGGTGTTTAACTACAGAAATTTTTTTTGCCTTTTTTTTTTTAATACTCCACTTTATAGCATCTGAACAGAAGCTTTACAACAAGTAATACAGAAACACATCAGTAAGTAATTTCTTTTTAATATATCCTACTTGTTCAAAACAATTGCATCACTACATCTGGATGAACAGTGAGAAAAATAATTTTATAATTTTTTTACTTTACTTTCTTTACCTACTGGGATAGTTTAAGACATAATCTAATAGTTTCTAATATCTAAGCACAGTACTTTTTTGAATACTGAACCTATTTCTCTATTTGCCTCACTCCATATCTATTCTGCAAGCATCAGTCTACTTGGAATAGCATATTAGAAGAAAATATTTCCAGAATCTTTGTTAATAGCCTCAAAGAACTACATTTTGAAGATGGCCAGATTACCATCTTCAAAATTGTTTTGGGTTTTTCTTGTTTGGTTGGTTTTGGGTTTAAAAAAAAAATAAAAAAATCTTTCTCACTTAAAATTTGCTTTTCTCTGAAGTTTTATCCATTAGCTCTGAAGGATCTTCAACAATCTGGTAATTTGGACACTGAGAGCAACTTAACTTCTGAGAACACTTGCTTGCCAAATCTGTAGACTAAATTTCATTGCTTCAGTTGATTTGTTTGCTTTTTCCCTTCTCCACATAGAGACCCAGAAAATTTTACCTAAGCAGCACACGTATCTTCCCAACAATGCACACTACACACAAAACACTTATCAGTTATTGGCAGCATTGCAAGCCTTTTTGTTGCCTACTAAACTTTCTAGAAAACAGCTGATCAGCAAGTTAGACATCACAGTGAAATAAGCAGACTTATTTAACCTAGAGCCTATGTCAGACACTAACAGCTTTCCAAATGAAGTACTAAGCCATGGTTCTCCAATAAGTCATATTTTTCCCATTCTTTTCCTTTAACCTCAGAAAAGTTGATTTAATGCAGGTGTAAGCCTCTTTGCAACAAACTCCTCCAGTCACACCTTCTCTCAAACATCTACATCATTCCTACTTAAAGACAGACATTTTTAAGTTTCCATTTACATGTTTTCTTTATGTCAGTACTTCTCCATATTATTCCAAACTGCAGCCTCCATATACTATGTGACATTAACTTGGCAGAAATTCAGCCATAAACACAAATCACAACACTTGCAGTGAAAAGGTACCACATCTTCAAATAACAGATGAACTTCACTTCTTATGATCAATTATCAGAACATCTACAATGAATTCAAACAGGAAAAACTATCACTAGCATAACACATCACTTTGGCTGGGGAAGTCAGATTAAGAGAATAACATTTTAGAGACAGTGCACTTTCTACATGTCTCAGGGTTAGTATTTTGCCACAACTATTACATTCTCCCCTTTAAGCAACCAGCTGGCAGCAGGGGATGTGCCAGGTTACTCTTATATCCCTATTTGTAGCAGAGAATGAAAACTGCAAAAGAAAATATGAAATTGAAATTTAGGAGTCAAGCACATGCTTAAATTCCCATACCTCCCCCGGAATCCAGCAGGATCTCTTTTCCACAAATTATATCACTTGTTTTTCCCTTTTTATAACAGTCTGAGCAAAGTCAGGCCTAACAGTTTTTCCTGTTCTTCTTCATGCCTATTATTTGGCTGCCAAAACCTCAACCACCTACCCAACCTGGGATCTGGAAACTGAAATAGCCAAATAATTTCCTCCCACCTTATCTTCTCTACTATAGTAAAAGCTTTGATTTTAGTGTTTCATACTTTAATCTTTACATCAACTGAAATTTCACTCTGCAAAAACCCCAAGTACTCTAAGATAACATATTCTATCTAGCACAGCATGTCTTTCAGTACGTGCCTATCCAACATTTCCCTGCATTTACCTTATATTTGCAACTATAGCAGGTATGTTACAGATTAAAAAAAGTCAGATTAAAATGAATGCATCCATATTAATCACTGGTTTTGAGAAGAAAAAAAACACCTTAGTCTGGAGAGATTCACTTTAAAGCAGGGAACAAATACACACAGCCAAAAGAAGAGCATGAACAATGTGTGACACGGATTTTGATACACTTTTGACTTGCACAAATGTTACTATTGACTTTAAAAAGAATCCTAGAATGAAATCCTATTAACCCCAAACGACTTGCTAGTCAGTAAGAACTTCTGCTTCACCTTTTGCAAAGCATTGACTAGGAATGATACGAGTAAGAAATATCCATTTTAGTTACAGATCACATTTTCACTATCATAGATAATACTGGAGGTGTCCTCAAATTTTCTTCTACTTTGTGACTGCTTTATAAGTCCCAGAATACACTGCATAACATATATCACATCTAATTAAAAATTTTTCTGCTCAATGAAAAGTGTTGTTTTAATGCAACACTGTTCCACCAGAGGACAGCATTGTGCTAAAAGCCTAAGGAGCTTTGGTTTACCTTTAACTGTCAAACTTCACATTCTCCAAGTTTCTTCAGCAGTATTCTCCTGCAATATCAACAGTCTCAATCTCTCCAGCTTCACATTTGGAGTGAAATGAATCAGGAGACACCTAACAGTCCCACTAATAAAATATGTTTTACTCCTTCAGTACAAAATTTCTACTACATTTATGTCAAGTCATCCCACATCTTCATCTAATTCAGGCCCATGACTTCAGCATTTTACTGAATAGTGATTGAAAAAAAAAAAAGAAGCCAAAACAACACTCCTCTCCAACACCTTTCGTATTTTGATCCTGATAGGCAAATATAATTTGATTTTATGACACAGAATTGGTTTTGCTAGGAATTACCTAAAATTAAAGCAACTCCTGGGCTTAATAGACACGCAAAAGGGAGCACATCATCTGATTCCATAATGGAGAGAATAACACTGAAAAAAACATATGGTTCAAATAACTACATATATCAGGACTAATTTGTATTTTCAATTACAAACAAAGCTAAGATATAACTTCAATTAAAGTTTCTTTAATGTCCCAAGCCATTACTGCCTTGGATAGACATCCATTCATAAGAAAGTAAAGATTTTTTCCCTAGCTTGGTCTCCTCAGAAACTAGAGGCAATTAGAATAGCAATGATAATAAAAGACCAGATATCTGACCCAGATAAAAAATTACCTGAGAAACTGTAGAAAATTCAGTTGGGTTTTTTTTTCTCCTATGGAGAACTTTTAGTCAAAGATGAGCTATGCAGAGACACTGAAATAAATTCCAAGCTCAATAACATGAGCTGCTAAACTCTATCAATACTTTGGATGTATTGCTCAATTTTTAGAAATTTCAAAGAAAATGCCATTCACCAGTCACTAGAAAATATTTTAAACACATACAAAGTCTACATCTGAAGTATTCAAACAGTGAAAACACAACAATTAGTTCTCGAGAGCAATATTTAATCTGGTGTATTTAATCTGTATTGCTTTCAGCAATACACCAGAAGACCTTAGTTTCATGGGTAGTTTCAGTAGCTCAGTGTCCAAAAACCAGCCTTCCAGCCTGTAATTCAGATACTGTTTTTAATTCATCAGTGCTCAGAGTGAGGATCACTGAATTTCTTTGATGTCCAACACAAATACAAAATCGGTCTAACAATTTTCATTCTTTTCCAGAATGAAAATGCCACTTACTTTAGAATTTCTTCCTAACTTACATGAGGTACTAAGAGGGTTCACCTTTCCGAAAGACATGCCGAAATACCACTGAACTTCAAGAGACTGGACAAACTTCATGGTTTCTATGTTTCAAAACCCCCAACTAAAGACATGCAAGTGAAAACTAAAAAGTTCTGCTGCCTCTTTTGTGGTACAAAAGGTTGTAACCTGTTTACAGCATTTTATATATACTGAAGATCATAAGTAACACACTACTTTTAAAATGCGTTTGATACATTTCAGCGCAAGATACTCTTTCAGGGGGTTGTTTTCAGGTTTTGTTTGTTTGTTCTCAAATAAATTTGCTTGGCATTAACTACCTGTAGTCTACATGCCACACAGTAAACCCAGACCTTAAGTAACACATTCTATTCAAGCAGTTCACTTGTTTCCAAGACCAAAGATTGGAAAATACATGTTATTTGATAACATTAAAAAAAGGCAATGACAAATGTTTCTTACTTCAATAGCTTCATCTCTTAATGCATACTACTGCCTAATTTGAGAGGTTAAATTCTAGGAACATAAACTTCTGCTGTGTGTGTCAAAATTTCACCAGAAATTCATGCAAACCATAGAACTTTGATTTTTGTTTACTTTTCCTCATGTGTTTACCAAAGCAGATTGTGAAAACAAACACTAAAGACACCTACAACATAGAACAAACTTTACCACCTTTGCAGCTCCAAGTGCTGAACAGAAAATTCATACACCGTACCCTTGAAATAACTAAAAACACTGTCTCCTCACACAGCTTGTGTGCAGCACGGGTAAACAAGGAGTATCTTCGTATAGCAGAGTGCAAGAAGCAACAACCAGACTAGCATGTCTGCAAAAAGAACCAGTAGGACTGAAGTTGCAGGAAGAGATGTTGTTGACTTGGAAATGGAAAAAAAAGGGAGGAGGAAAGGGAGGGAATCAGGTCTATAAAAGGCTTTTGTTTTCTTAACTGCACTCCTCCTTCCTGTCTAGAGTCTGGAGTAGAAACAGACACCTGAATTTGGTCATCTCTCTGTTGTCAACAAATTTCATGATGCCTGATACTCAGAATCACAGAATCATCAAGGTTGGGAGAGACATTTAAGATCACCCAGTCCAACCATCGACCCAGCACCACCACTGTAACCCCACAGCTACTCAACCACACCGCCCAGCACCAGACTGAGATATCTCTTGAACACCTCCAGGGATGGTGACTCCACCACCTCCCTGGGCATCCTATTCCAGTGTCTGACCACTAACAGTGAAAAAAATTTTCTAGTATCTAATCTGATACTCAGCTTAAGGCATGTCCTCTAGTCCTCTCACTATAGACACAGTAGAAAATACCAGTTCCCACCACACTACCTCTTCCTTTCAAGTAGTTGTAGAGAGCAATGAGGCCCCCCAACAAGCCTGCTCTTCTTGAGACGAAATAAACCCAGCTCCACAGCTGTTCCCCATAAGACACATTTTCTAGACCTTTCATGAGCCTTGTTGCCCTTCTCTGGAGTGCTCCAGCATCAAAATGTCCTTTTTAAAGTGAGGGGCCCAAAACTGCACACAATACTTGAGGCACGGCCTCACCAATGGCATGAATAGGGGGACAATCACTGCCCTCATCCTGCTGGCCTGGTGTAGAAACAAAGAATCAAGCAATACACCTGGTCCAGCAAGTCTGAGCCTTGGTCCATGAGCATCAGCCAGCCTGCTGCAAAAAGGAGTTTTTCCACTTTTGCTTTCACATCCCAGGCTGTGGAAGCTACAAACACAACAGTTTCAGTCAATTCTAGTGCTTCAGGAACAAGTCATTAGAAAGCACTGGCAAAACGTGCCCAACACTACGAAGGAATCTGACAGGACCTCTTGTCAAGCAGATTTGGATTTCTTATTAATTACTTGATACTGTCTCACATGTCTCTTATTATTCAATTTAATATAATTTCATTTGACCACCAAAACTATCACAACAAAAAAGCCTGCTGAAGTATTGTAAATACATTAAAGCTAAACAGATTGCAATGAAGCACAGAAACTTTGTAATGTGGCAGCAAAGGAACTGGCACCAAACATGATTTTATTTAACAACTCTGCTAATCTGGAAAACGGTAAACGGCATGTAAATTCTATTAACAGAAAAATACTTAAACTGACGAAGATACAAACAGTGCCAGGGCAAGAAAATAAGAGTAATAGCACAAAGCTACATCCTCTATCTAGGAAAATCAACAGCAAAGTTTCTCATTTAATAGGACCAGACCAGGTTCCTGAGTTTGTTTCAGGACAAAAGAGAGAACAGAAATATACTGCTCAGGTAAGCACCTGCTAAAAGACAAGTGGGCTGGGGGAAAGTACATCACACACAAATGAGTTTTACAGGTGTAAGAAACACGAAGAAACACTAAAACCCTAAAAAGAAGTTAAACAAAATAACTTGTGCTTCTCTGTCAAGCCCTGAAGGAATTAAAGGACGGTTTTCTCAGAAAATAAACCTTTGTGCATTTGGATTAGTGTTATTTATGAAGAGTGGCATAAAACGGGAAAAACACACAAGAAAAACAAGACAGATATCCCATCAGGAATGGGAGTGAACTGAGTAGTACAGCCCACCTGAGCAGAGAAGTAAACACACTTGAAGACTGCTTTTTCTATGACATGTTTCAGGCACATAAGAAAATAAAAATGCAACACCTGGCAGAGGTAAAATACATTAATTTTCCTTGTAAATTCTTACCTTCACAAGAGCCTTAGCAGAAATTAAATTTTTAGGTACACCCTATCCATAGCCCTATTGTCTGGAACACACACTCAGCTTTACTTCCTTTTGCACTATCAGACTCACTCCTGATCCTCTTAAACATTCCACAAACAGGCAAACATAGGAAGCTTTTCTACTACTGTGGGATGGGGAAAAGGCCAAATTTAACCCAATGCAGAAAGTGGGCAACACTAGCTGGGAAACCAAAGATCTAGAAGCGAAAAATAAAAAAGTTTTTGTGCAGCAAGTGCTCCAGCTCTAGCAGTAATGCTCTGAGATTAGATACCTCACTATAACTCAAGACTTAAAGACTTGCACAAAGTGGTCTGGCAATATACAGGCTTTTCACGTGAGGAACACACATCCAGAAAGCAGTTGGAAGAGGCAGGGCAAGAAGAGCAAGTGGTTCTCCTCTTCACTAAAGAGAGCAGCAATGCCTAATACATGGCAGTCATACCTAGATTCCTCCCAACAAATTCAGTTCACAGAGAGGAGCACAAAAACAGTTTCAAATTTACTACTTTCAAAAAGCTGTTTTGAATGGCACCATAATATCATAAAAAGAATTTATCTTTCCTTAACACCACGAGAGGTCTAGAACCTTGTAGAAATAATTGAGTTTCTCTGAACACAAGACAGAGCAGCAATAGGTCAAAAACCTACAATACCTTCATTTAAGTATTAGAAATATTCTACCTTGGGCTTTCTCAGGCATTTTTCTTAGTATGAACATAAACAGACTGCCTTGGCAGTCTTTTCCTCACACTCTTTGTTACAGAGAACTGTATCTCAGGCTGGTAAACATGCCTGCAGAAACTACAATTGCTTATGATAGGAAAGTCCACAGGAGTGTTGCAGGATATACAATAAGCGAAAACAAAAAACGTTTCATGCCAGGCTTTGAGTTTGTTCCATTCCTCTCTCCCCCTCTTTCTGATTCCTCATGGCACAGACTTCTCTGCTAATTCAGAGAATCATACAATAACCTGGGTCGAAAGTGACCTTAAAGATTACCCAGATTCTACCATCCTGCTGTAGGCAAGGACACCTCCCAGTAGACCAGGTTGCTTAAAGCCCCATCCAACCTGGCCTTGAACACTCCCAGACATGGGGCATCCAAAACTTCTCTGGGCGACCTGTTCCAGTGCCTCACCACCTTCAAAAGAATTTTTTTTCTAATATCTAATCTAAACCTGCCCTCTTTCACTTTGAAGCCATTCCCCCTTGTCCTGTCACTACATTCTCCTGTAAAAAGTTTCTCCATCTTTCTTGTAGGCTCTCTTCAGGTATTGGAAGGCTGCAATTAGGGCATCCCAAAGCCTTCACTTCTCCAGGCTGAACAATCCCAGTTCTCTCAGCCTTTCCTCATAGGAGAGGTGGTCCACCCCTCTCCTTATCTTGTTGGCCCTTCTCTGGACTAGCTCCAACAGGTTGATATCCTTCTTGTGCTGAGGGCCCCAGAGCTGGATGCAGTGATCCAGGTGGGGACTCAGAAGAGCACAGTAGAGGGGCAGAATCCCCTCCTTGCCATGCTGGCCACGCTGCTTTTGATGCAGCTCAGGACACAATTGGCTTTCTGGGCTGTGAGTGCCCATTGCCAGGTCATGTCCAGCCTTTCATCCACCAGCACCCCCAGGTCCTTCTCAGCAGGGCTGCTTATACACGCTCATATGGTCCCTGGATTGGCAACTCAGCCATTTGCCAGCCATACCAAATGCCTTCCTTTCTCTTTGTTCTTCTGATTAGGAGGAGTGCCATTTAGCTTTTTTACTTGCAGTTTCTTTTTTCTTATCCTCTTAGACCGCACATGCATAAAGAACCAAAGATGATCAAAGTATTATCTTCTGGAACACCTCCCTGACAGTCCTAATCATCCCACTTATATATCAAACTTACTTTTAAGAATAATTTACTAACCACCTGTAGTGGGTTGACCCTGGCTGGATGCCAGGTACCCACAAAAGCCACTCTCTCACTCCCCTCTGCAACTGGACAAAGGAGAGGAAAAAAAAACAGCTAAGGATTCATCAGTTGAGAGAACAGCTGGGGGAGGTCAGTGACTGATCACCATCACAGGCAAAACAGACTCAAAGTGGAGATAGTACTTAAATTTATTACCAAGAGGGTCAGAGCAAAAGAATGAGAAGTAAAATAAACTTCAAAACACCTTCCCCCACCCTTCTTTCCTTCCATGTTCTCCCTCCTCACTCCCAGCGGTGCAGGGGGACAGGGAATGGGGGTTACGGTCAGTTGTTGTTTCTGCTCAGAGAGAGGAGTCCTTCCCCTGCTCCTGTGGGGTCCCTCCACAGGAGACAGTCCTTGATGGACCTCTCCAACGTGAGTCCTTCCCTCAGGCAGCAGCTCTTCCCAAACTGCTGTCCTGTGGGTCACTCCTCCATGGGGTGCAGTCCTTCACCAATGAGCTGTACCAGCGTGGGTCCCCCACAGGGGCCACAAGTCCTACCCAGGAAAAACCTGCTCCAGCCTGGGCTTCCCTCTCCTCGGGCTGCAGGTCTCCGGCAGGACCCTGCTCCCTCTTGGGCCTTCCATGGGGTCACTGCCTCCTTCAGATATCCACCTGCTCCAGCATGGGCTCCTCCATGGGCTGCAGGTGGGTCTCTGCACCCTGATGCTCCTCCATGGGCTGCAGGGGCACAGCTGCCCCACCCTGCTCTGCACCACGGGCTGCAGGGTCTCAGCTCTGGCATCTGGAGCACCTCCTGCCCCTCTTTCTGCACTGCCCTTGGTGTCTACCTTGTTGTTCCCATGTTCTCACTCTGCTCTTCCCTGGCTGGAATTCTTTCTGCGCAACAACCTTCTGCTCTTAAATATATTATCACAGAGGTGTTACTGTCAGTCCTCATTGGTTTGGCCTTGGCCACCAGCAGGAAGCCCATCCTGGAGCCGGCTGGCATTGGCTCCATGGGACAGGGGAAGCTTCTGGCAGCTTCTACCAAAAGCCATCCCTGTAGACCCCCGCTACCAAAACCCAGCCGCAGAAACCCACTACACCACCCTACTTGAAAATAACAAGTCACATCATTTTCCTGAAGAACTTTCATCACTAAACACTTAAGTCCAACACTGATTTATAGATCCCAGTTTTCAGTACTTAAGTTTCTTTACAGTAATTAGCTCATTCTCTTAAACAAGACCGAGATCTTTCTATTTGCTGAACTACAAAATATACCAGGTGCCAATAACACAGCATTTTATCAAAGCAGATAAAACAGACCTCATTTCATGATTTAAGAAAAAAAGGAGAGGGAGGGCCAAACACCCAGTACGTCTCATTACTTCTTACTGTAGGCTCAGATACCACGCTACAGTTACAAAATGCATGAAACACTACTTTAAGGATAAAGGAAACATTAACTGTAACAAAGAAATCTGACAGAACTTCATTGAGAAGAGTTTTTAAATGATTGTTCTATTACAAAAAAAACCTCTGAGTGCTACAATACAAAGATACTGCTGAAGAAAAACTAGATAATGAACTAGGGGAAGGTGGACATAAAGATATTTTAACTGTTTTACCTCAATTTCTGCCTTTTGGAAGCACACAACTTTTTCTTTACATTTTCAGACTAACCTAAAAGCTCTGTTCTCCACTGCCCACTGGACTTCGCTTGAATTCCACACAAAGGTGGTTTTCACCCGGTAAGCTACTTTTTCAAGTTCTCAAATGTTTATGAGCAAAATCACTCACCCACAAACTTGCATATTCTGTAATTAGTACCTTTTTAAGACTGCCTTACTGCACACTGTGTTTGATTCTCATGTTTGATATGGGAATGCGCATCAAACATGCAACCAGTTCTACCATAAAAATAGCAAGTCCTCTAGTTTAGAGATACCTGTCAAGTGGGGTTGGTATGAGCCTGAAACTGTCCATTGCCCTTGGCAGTCCTCTAGGTGGTGTCGATGGGGTACAGAGGTGAGGAGACACCTTCAGCCTGTTCAGCTGAACAGGATGTCCACATTCCTGTACACCTTTTAAGCCAACTGTTATTTTCACAGATTTTCTCAGCTCTCTATCAACTGTTACAACACACCAGGTATTACAAGTAAAAGTAAACATTAACTACTTTCCTTGCAGGCACTTCTGGGTGTGCTAGAGCTGGCAGCTACCTTACTTCACTGATATACCTCTCAGCAGAGCAACGAAACTCAGAAGCAATTCAGAAGCTCCTACATTCCTAAAGTTTACAGTTCTATCAGAGCATAAAATTTTTCAGGGTGAAAGAGGTATGGTAATGTACCTGAAATACTCTCCACATGAAATAAATTTTACAGTTGGAGTTTTGTAAGCATTTTTTTGATTTGCAGACATCTTTCAGTACAGGTAACAGACCCAACTACTTCAAGGGAGAGTCTATGGTAGAATCAACAGCAAGTCTATTTTTCTTGTGTACCATTAGAAGATGCCTTACAATTGTTGCAGGAGGAAAACAAAAGGACCCTATTATTTACCCCCAACTTCTTTAGTCTTCTTTACCCCTAAGGTTTGCTCCATCCTGAATGTAGGTCATCAGATCATTCAAAGCATTTCCTCTGCAGTTTCTAATTTCTGAGGCATTCCTGAGTCCCCCAGCTCCTCTTGAGTTTTTGGCATAACTGGAACAAACTACAGTATGGACCTTGAAAACTGCTATATGCTACCAAGATCTCCAAATGCTTAGCACTGTGAAAGAATGTGCAAGGCAGCGTCATCTTACCAGTTAGGGACATTTAATGCAATGTCCTATTACAAAAGTTAAGAAAGTGTCTGATTTCTTGAAAAGCAATAATTTTTGGAGAGCATTAGAAGAAAGGAAAAATAGGTGTGAAAGAAGCTCAACACAATGCTTAATGCAAGTACTACAAAGAGTGTTCATCAGCAGCTGACTTGAAATACTCGTTCTGAAAAAATACATCATGGTATTCCTCAAAGCTAGAGTCTGGAGTCCTGCATCTCCATGAATTACCACCTCAAAGTACTCCACTCTTCGCTAAATAAATGCATTCTGGCATGGAATTCTCAACAATTCATTCCTTCACTTTCTGGTCACTTTCCTTTAATTCCTAATGCTTCCAGGAACAAAATATTAACTGAGCTTTGAGGTACAGTAATGACACCTCCCAGTAACTGGCTTTAATACTTAAGAGTTGGATAATATTCTAACAAATTATAAAATAACCCCCAAACCTGTTAAAATCCTCCATTTATAATTTTATTTTTTTAATGTAACATCAGTTAAACTTGAGAGTTTGCATCTTGCAGATCGTCTGTTTCTAACTAAACTTCAGACAGCAGTTTGCAACAGCACAAGAACATTATCAATAGCAGCCTCTACCACTAAATAATTGACTAATAACAGTCAATTATTCAATTATTTTCACTATAAAGACAAGGTTATATAGTAAGAAATCTTCACTTGTGTATCTTCATTTCCAAAGTCACTCTTCTATAGCAAAATCTCCAGCTGTTTTCTCCACTCATCACAAAAGTTTTTCGAAATAAGGAACAGCATATACGATGACAGATCCTGCCTGGCATTTCACAGCCTGATGGCAAAGCAAGCTCAGAAAAGATACCTGCAGATCACAGCATACATTCTTTCTGAATTCAGGAGGGCAAATAAATTTATTCACCTTTGTACTTTTCCAAAATTGAAGGTAATCAAAGGAGAAAAGAGCTTGCAAATGTGTTTGACCTACTCCTGGGTCAAGACATTCTGTACAGTTTCTACTCCACCTCCTTAAATATACATGGTATTTAATTAATATAATCAACAGGTCACAGTTGATTATAGTCAGCCATAGAAGTGACTGATCTACACAGAGATCAAACTACATTTACTGACATTTTCATCTTATCAGAACAGTACAAACCATTGCAGGGAACAGGTACGGAATTAAGATCATCTGAGCTACCTTATTCACATCTAGATTGAAAAAAGCTTAGTCATGACGTAGAAAGCTCTGCATTCTCTACAGCTTACTTTTGCAAAGCTTAGGTGTCCTTCTTCAAGGGCATCCTGAATTCTCTTTCCCTCATCTCTTACCTCATTTTCCACAGCTAGGTTTAGAGAGTCTGCTTTGGGCACTTGAAAAATAATAGTACCAATAATTCAGGTGCTGAAGATAGTGGCCTTATTTACTCTCAGAAAGTAAAGGTAAAGTCAGAAGGAACCCTGGAAACTGCAACGGCACATCTGTGTCAGTCCAGATGTGACCTATGTTCCAGCACTATTACTGTTGTTGAAGTTGCTCTCACAGACCCATTTCTTTGGTGGATCACAAGGTTCTTCTCACTACAGAGATTTTCCACTTGCAGAGACAATCCAAACCTCAGCCTGCATACTGATACAAATAATAGCTGTACACTAAACACCGTTTGTGCTAGGTACATCTCAGCATTACTGCCTATATTAAAAGCACATGCAAACGTTTGCAATAATTCAAATATTTGCTTTGTTGAAGTGAAAAGTGATGTGATGGTACCCTCAGCACAGACAAGCCTTTGTGCCCAAACCACAGATTTCTTCAGAGCTAATTTCATTCTATCACAAAAGAAAGCCCAACTGACAATGGTTACTTTCAAGACTCACAGCAGTTTAAAATTCATTCCAGGTGAACACCAATTTCTAAGATCCTAAGCTAATACACACACACACAGAGCTAAGTTATGCAAAAACATATTTCCCATAAAACTGAACACTGATTCTTACCAGAATCATTTCTTTGGAGACAAAGACAGAAGTTACTGGCAATCACATAAGAAGTCCTTTCATGACTATATCCTAGCGCATTTCTGACCTTGAAAATCATGTATGATCTTGTACTGCTGCTGGAGGTAGGATACTTGAGGTATCAAGTACAGAGAGTACCACATGTTTAACACAGCTCACAGCACCGTTCTCCAACCAACCATCTCCAGGATGCCTCTATTCAACTGCCAAGTAATTCTAGTGTTGTTCTAGGCACACACCCAGGTGTTTATTTTCCAGAAGCTGCCATGAAGTTCCTGCCATACTGTCAAGCATTCAGAAAGCAACTCATGTTGGTCTCAATATTGGTTGAGAAATCAGTTTAAAATTGCAATCCTAACAGAAATATGTATATTTTCCTCTGTCAGATTAATTTATACTAATTTCTACACTGTTTATATGTAAATATTTCACCTCATAGTTTACTTTTTTTAGAGTAAATATAGTCTAATAGAGCAGGCCACTAGTAATCACCTTTAGCCAAGAATACTGGCTGCTTTAGTATCAATAAGCTGACAGTAAATAGCATTTACACTAGGAATCAATTGTTACTAAGAGTTCTGTAAACAAGGACTCTCCTTGACAAGTAATTAAAGAATACCTCAGTCATAACCTAGTTAAATCTTCACTACTAAAGCCACTTCATCTCATCAGCTAACTAAAAAAAAACCCACCAAAATACAGATTAATCTCTGTAACCGGCCAAAGAAAACACTGCCTAAAAACCTTTTCAGCAACAGCTGTTTTCTGAAATAAGCGAGGGCTAGTTGTGCTACCAAGAAATGCCAGAGCTTTGCTTTTCAAAGAGGCTTGCAGAGGCAGGCATTAAATTTCTACTGCACTTGAACCCGACACGGGTCTACAGCTTCCCCAGGTGTTTTTGAAAATCCCACCCCAGAGCACTCAAAGGAGGAAAGCAAGAGAGGGAGAGCATAGTGGGGAAAGGGAAGAAAGAATAGTGATAACAAAGTATGAGGTAAAAGATAAGAGATCAAAGACAAAAAGAAAGCAAAGAAGATAATTTATCCTACCAGAGACAGCACCTCTTGTCAGTCAAGACAAGAAACATTGCCTCCCAAAAAGAATCTGGCACCAGGAAGTGGCAGAAGTGATGGGGGAAGACCAAATCTGACCTGAGATAAGAAAAAAAAATGCAGTTATAATTTTTGTTTTAAACTTTGTCTGTTTTTTCATCCTACTTCTGCAGTATTTTTAAAAAAATAATTTTTTTTGTTTAAATTAATGTCTTTCTTCAGCTGGATTTTTGTCAGTGATGACAGTGGGATGATACAAATCAATGTGGAACAGGATAAATAGAATCTTGAAAAAAAAAGTGAAATTATACAAATGCTGAAATTATAAAAAAAATTTTAAATAGTATAGGAAAGCTGTATGAAGTGATAGCTGCAAACAGTATATGCTAGTGAAATGTCCCAATGGGTAAAAAAATTTGGAAAAATGGACCTGCATCGACAAAACTCACTGCGATGGGGTACAAGACCACCAATTCCTACCCGTAGAAGACTTTCCTGACTGCTTTCTTACAAAATATAAAATCTCCACCTGATATTCCATGTGCAAATGGGAAAAACATCCTGGTCTCTTGTGTCCAGGTTCCACACTTAATTGCAATAAAAAAGTTTTACCCAGGTCTCCAACTGAAAATGGGGCAACTTTTACAGAAAGTTTCCTAGAAGCTCCAAATAAAACAATCGCAACAGAAAGAATTAACACATGCAGGAAATTCACTTCAGGGTGAAAAATGGGCAATAAGAAGAGGAATTATCATACAAAAGCAAATCACAGATTAAGTCAAATATTTTTAAAAAATATTTTAACATTAAAAGACAAAAATTACCAAATAAATCCATTTTCTCCTAATATGCAGAGGCTCCAGTGACAACTTCTATTAATACTTAAAAGTTAATTCCGAACTAGAACAAATAACTTCAAGTGGTAGAAATCAAGCCACCACCTTTCAAAATAATTTGGGGGCTTCTGTGATGCTACCTCACAATTTTCACTTGGCACAGACCTCACTTCCAAACTTAGTAAATGAAAAGCTGGGTTACACATATATTCCGAAATAGTGAAACTAACGAGTTTGTCTCTATGCTCCACACTGAATTCAAAATGGTCTTATTTCAGTGCACCAAGATTAATTGCCAAAATATTACACTGAGATAAAAATGTGGATAATCCTGTGGACTAGATATACAAAACCCCCATAGAAGTAAGTTCAAACCAGATGCTCAAATGATGCTTCAGGCAAAGGGACCTAAAATTTAAGATCCTTAACAGACACACTCAAATCTGAAATAGACAAAAGACCTCGAGTAGAAAGTTTAAGACAAAATCCAAAGCTTTAATTGTTCAATCTGGATACGAGGTAGCCTTAAGAACATTCAATGAAAAAATTCTCACAATCTCATTACATAGCGTATGAAAAAGCAGTTCAGTTTTATTCCCCCTTTTGAATTCAGGAATTTTCTTTTTCTATTTTAAAAGGGATATTAGAGATTACATCTTAGGCAGATGATGCCTTTCTTTCAGATTCTCTCTCGGTATCAGCCTTTCTGAGGCAAACTGCTTTTCAGTTTCTGTTCATGCAGTAACTCCGCCTCACACATCCCGAGTCACTAACAGCACTCTGCTTGAGTTCTCTGAACTCAACGTGTCCAAGCTGCTCACAGTACCTTAATAATGTTGTTTCTGTATGAGTGAGCAACATTTCTGCCTATAGTTAAGCTTGTATATCCCTTCTCTGTTATCTCTCAGTTTTCAGAATCTACAGCTTCCAAATCCCCTCATCTGTTCTAAATCCTGTACAGGGAAGAATACATTGCATGTGGAGGATTTAGCCCAAGTTATTCCAAGAACAAAAACTGTGGAAGCTCACAACCTTACTAATATAAAAAAATATATATCCCTAGAATCAATCCATGGTCAGAATTCACTGGAAATGCTACCTAACACAATTAGATTCCTTTCTCCAGAAATATCACCTTACTCAGTGCACCAGTGCATATGATGTTCAGTAGACAAACAGGAATGTCTGTTTTGTCCTTGTTTGACAGTCTGAGCCCTTAGTTATCACACACTTCAAAAAAATTCGCACTGACCATGGATTTTCTCACTGCCTTCTCCCTGCAAGCATTTTCTCCATTGTATTTCAATGCAGCACAAACACCAACAAATTAACAGCACTTCTCGAGCAGTATTTTCTTTCTCTTGAAATAGAGGGAAACCAAGGCATGTAAAGATTAAAACTCTAAGTCCACTGAACCCAGCCACCCAATCCAAGAAGCCAAAGGATGGATTTTTCAGAATCCTTGATATTCTAGAATCGAGTGGTTTTTTTCAAAGCTCACTGCTCAGCTACAGTTGCAGGTGTGAATGCTCAATTCCAAAACCCCAGATCAGGCCTTCATAACCAAAGGAACAGCTAACAGCTACCTGTGAATTCTTGCTGAAGGGATTTACCTAGCAGTTCACAAGAACTCTGCAGCACAAGACAGGACAGTAGATCCAGCTCTCCACAACAAAGCTCCACTGTCAACACCTCGACCATTCTTTATTTCTGTAACACCTCTATCTGCTCATTTGCTGCACACTTCCAAACACTGAGAAGTGGTCTAACACAGAGAACCCTCCTGCACACCTTAAAGGAGGCAGGGGTGGTACGCAGTACATAACACGCAACTCTGTACAACATGAAGATACTCAAAGAACATTGAATTACTGCTGTCCCTGCAACCAAATTCTGGTACATCCCAGTTCCTGAGCGACCTTCTTCAAATCTGCTGCGGTGTCCAGGGATGTGTTAACACTTAACAGTAACAGAAATAAGGTAACAATGAAGATACAACAACCAACAAGTGACACCAAAAATTCTCCCTCAAACCTTATCAGTAATGTAAACACACTGAAGTATTCAAAAAACTTTCCTTTTATTTGACATGTACAAACTTTATTTGTCCGTACTGCTCAAGCAATTTTCATGGCTCTATAAATTTTCCCTGAAACCCTTTTTGTTCAAACAAATATTTGGATGTAAGAGTTTTTTCACCATTTGCCTTCTCTCTTCACTCCCACCCAAAAACGGTAAAAGCATCACTGTTCTGTTCCCATTTTTCTGCTTAAAATACAGGCTACCAACCTTTTAACATAGATAACTTAAATCTAATCTTTTTCTCCTGTTTCCCATGATTCATGGCATTACTTTTTATGAAGATCTGAGAGAAAAAATGTTCTCTTTACAAACATTTTTGGAGGACCTGGTTCACAGACTCTGCAGGGACAGCAGCATCTTGGTTCACACCCTGTCTGTTTTTCTAAACCATCAGAACCAGTAATCTTTTTTTAAATGAAAACCTAGCTTCCACAAAGCCAGTACATATCTTTCCAGTTAAAATATGAATTATGTTTCCAGCTCTTTTTATTATTAAATGATCATTCAGTTTCCTACTGAAATCAAACAACAGTTTAATAATAAAGCAAATTACTGTGTTCAAATATTTCTGATCACATTTGCAGCTGTTTATATTTAACATAAACATTTTTTGTCTAAACACAGCTCTTAATAGTCCAATTGCCACACTAACTCATTTTCAGACACTGCACTACATCTGTAATTAGATGCATTCCTATGCTACCACAGAGTAAAACTAGCAGGAGTATAAAGCACTTTGCATATACAGTTAGAAAATGCTCCATCAGACTCAAGTAATACTGCAAATTCAAAAAACCTCATTGTTTTATATTACACATACAACTTAATCTGGATTTATTTTCTACCAAATAGGTCTAAGTGGCAGCAGCATATAAAAGAATTTGTTATTATTCTGTATTGTGAAATAGCAAACTCCATATTTGGAGAATATGTAAGCAAAGTAAGTATCAGAAGGCAGCAAGTTGTAACTGGTCTCACAGATGCACATTTCATTATTAAATGCCATACTTCACTAACACAGTATCTTGAGCACTTCCTATGAAAAATATGTAGTCTTGTTAATTGAATTAAAAGTTTTACATGCAAAAATATATTAATTCTGCATTTAGTAGCAATTCTGTAACAGACATTACAGGATGTATTAAGTTACCCATAACTGCTTAGTGTTACTTGTCTTGTCAGAAGTTTGCAGTACCCTCCTGCAGCTCAAGTATGACACAGCTGTTGCATAATTACAAAGGGCAGAAATTACTCTTGCTTTTAACGTTTTCAAGGAGTTTGTTATGAAGTTTTGTTCATGTTTTGTATTGTGAACATATAGAAAATGTCATCAGCCCAGACTCCCAATTTTTCACTGTACAGCTAGAGGACTCAAGCTACCATTACCCTTACATTAATTGTTTTTAAGTGGTTGGTACATACTCAACTGCAACTACGATGGACTGAATTTCAAAGACCAAGTTCAGTGTACTTCTTTTTAAAATTTACTTATTTACCCTTCGATCACAAAAAAGTACTTGATGTAGTATCTCTATGCAACACATTTATGTATACACACAAAAGAGAGGAGCACCAAGACATCAGCTCCCTGAAGTACAAGGAGCTTGAAGGCGGCAGAGAACATTTGGAAACTCCACAGTCACACTGAGGAGCACTCCCTTCCCAGCTGCGTTACCACCATTCACAACTTCACTACATGTGGGACTAGGATTAACTGCAGAGTTTTGCTGATTCATAAAAAAACGCTGACAAATGGGCACCATCAAAAATCACCACCACTTATTGCTGACTGCTTCTCCAAGCTTAAAGACTTCACCCCTTAGTAAGAATAAGAAAAAAGGATGGAACTAGGTTTGGGAGCGGGGTGTAGAACATGCGAGACAGAGGTGATGCTGGTAGTATGGAGCCCTCTGGAGCTCTCTGGAGCTCCCAGGTGTGGGGAACCTGAAGCCAGGCCAGTAATGCTGCAGTAACCTAGTTCTCCAAAAAAAGTTGCAAAAGTGGTCTTCTAATGATACTCCTGGAAGTGGTAATTCTATACTTTTCTGCTGTCCTGGGTGGTGTCTCCTGACATAGGAGAGAACCATTGCCAGATGCATGTCCACAGAAAGAAATAATCTTTAATAAGAAAAATACTACTGGTAAACTTCCTCTAGAGCATTAAAAAAAAAAAAAAGTTACCTACCTGTTCCTTGTAGGCTGCCAAATATTACACCACCACATACTCCGCCACAGAGGGGCTAACCCAGAGAAACACAGCACATTGCTCCTATAAAGGGAACAACATGAAATCCAAGACCAGGGGATGACCTCATGTTGCATTCTACAAAACCAAAGCCAGAGAATAGCTAGTCTCTTAACACCAAATCACAGAATAAAAATGGGTTTGAAAAATTAGAAGAGACCAGCAATACCAAGTGATAAATACTTAACTCTTGACAGCATTACCAACGAAGTCTCTTAAACGCCAAACGAACATTTCAAAAAAAGCAACAGTAATTCAAATTCTAGTTGGTGCCCATTTTCCTGAATTCGGGAGAAATATGAGTCTAGAGTTCACGTGTGAAATGAGAGCACAGTGAAAAGGCAGGCTGTGGTCAGAATTTTTCTAAAGTATAAAAAAATCTCCCTTAAAAAAATAAACAAAACCAAAAAAACTCCAAAACCGAACAATCAAAAAAACCCCAACAACTGTATTGCAGAGATTATTACACCAAAGAAACAGTCAAGAAACTTTGATGTAAAGTAAGTTTAAGTCTCCATCAGATGCTTCACAACCTATTTAAAGTCCCAAGATATTAGAATTCTAACTTCTCCAGCATTTAATCATTTTCCATCATAAAACTGGTACAGCATCCATATGCTGTGAAGAACCATCAATAAATCTTTGTAACTTTGCAGATGGACCATTTTAAAGGAAACACACAGAAAAAAAAAGAATCACTTAAACATGACTAAAGCTTTCTTTTTCCTATACCATATTCTTCCAAGACAGCCATCCCAAACTAGTTACACTGGATCAAAAGCTGTCAGCTTTGAATGACCTTGCACATGAATTATTTTTTTAATATATAATTTCTATGGATTTCCAGAGTTCTACCAAAATCAAGTCTCCAAACCTCTTTTCCATGAAGTTGAAAAACCACATCCCCCATACTAATATGTGTTATTCTATCCCTGCAACTAAAGTTGACTAAAAGAAAACATCTGAAGTGTGAGGTAAGAGGAGAATCACTGAGAAATTAAGAGACAGACTAGCTTGTTAATGAAAATGATCACAAGGACAAAGTAGCAGATGTCATTTTTAATCTCACAGTGTTCTCATGGTTTCGGGAACATATGTGTCTGTTCACACACACACCTGAGAAGTCCACATCCACAACACAAAAATTACCAAAACTCACACTCACCAGGCAAGAGAGACAACTATTTCCCTTTTTTTCCTAACTAGGTGTGTCTAAACAGAACAATCACTGATGAATCTGCTTCGGAAAGAGAATATTAAGCCTGATTTCATTAACAGTCACTCCTTCTAAAAACATCAACAAATATCTAAGACAGGAAATGTAATTTTCTCTGCTACAAAAAAATCTAACAACTAAAACAAAAATCTACAATATAGTCTCCATCAGAAACACTCTTACATGGAAACCTACCTTCAAACTTTTTCTGTCTTAAAAAGGCTACTCCAGGACTGAAATGTCTTTTTAGCACACATCACCACCTTTTATAATAGTCCATGCACTTACCACTAAAGAACAACACATGATATCACTTCCATAATTTTGGCCTGTTCAAGCTAGAAAAGCTTGTATTCTACTACCGTGCTTCAAAGAAAGTATATGGATACACGCATCACAGCAAAGTCTTATTGACTGCATAGTCCTACACCACCAGCAGCAACAACTTTGTGATCAATGTTCACTTCACTTCAGTTAAAAACTGCATCTTTAACCATAATGAAATCCATCTCCACCCTCTTGGGAAAACACGTATTTTATGGAGGGCAGGGGGAGGGGAGAAACAGAAAGTAGCACTCCCACTAAATTTAACTTTACCAAGCAAGCAAAAAAAGAGCTAGTGGATTCAGGAAAGACAATTCTTTGATAGGGATACACACATATTTGCACAAACAAGAAGTCTGCAAAATACTGCACCACACACCAAAAATCCATTGCACATACACCACTGTCCAGCATCAAGCAACTAGAAGTCAGCATTATGAGTCATAAATATTGGATTCCCCTAAAATGTTTTTGTCAAAACACTTTAAGATTAGATAAAACAGAGAAATGAGAAATTAGATAAAAGAGAAATTAGATAAGAGAAAATGGAGACAGGTGCTGAATTAAGTTCCTAACATGGCAGAAGGCTGTATTTTCAAATCACAAACCCTGCTTTTACAGAGTATTTTAACAGTAGTCCAAACACTTTACACGCTGGTAAACAGGCACAGAAAAACCCAGCGACTTTCTCTCCTGTTTTCACACTCTCGTCTCCTTCCTGTAGAGACTCCTTTCCTAGCTTCCATCTCTTCCTCCACCCTGCTCCTTCTGACTAATACTGAACTACCAACCGAACTCCTCTACGGCGGTAAACACAACGGGAGCAGGGGCAGGCAGCACACAGGACACGTTTCTTCAGCGGCCTCAAAACATGCCACTACTATACCAGCATCGGCCTCCTGCGCCGCAAGGCAAGGCGAAGGGGAAGCGGGCCGCTCCCGGGGCCGCCAGGACGCGACACCCCTCGGCAGGGCCGCGCAGGCTGCTCGCCCCGCTGTGCCCCCGGCCCCGCTCCCCGGCACCCAGCGGGGCCCCGGGCCCGGCGGACCCGCCGCGGCGGGGCCGACACGTCGGCAGGGCCGCCCCGCGCCGCCGCCCA